>NC_088873.1:4722463-4859963 GCF_032884065.1 Artemia franciscana
CAACAGGTCTGCATGCAAAATGTGTTAGCTACAATTATTCTGATATTGTGAAATAAGGATTGTTTTCTGGTTTCACACTGTCCAAATACTTTACCCCCACTCCCCCTAATGTGCAAATTATATATATTTCCCATGTATTCTGTCACTTCTCTTTGTCTTTTCTCACGCTAGTTGAAAGAAATAGGTTTACAGTGCGTCAATGCATGAATAACTTGAGCGGTAGGGGGTATATCATACACTAAATAATTCTATGTTTTTGCTTTTTGCGATACAGAAAGTGAAAATAGTGCGAGAAATTTCCAGAAATGTTTAAATCAAAGCAGAATTTCTCGCTAAATGTCTTCTTGAACACGTATGTAATATTGTATTAAATATATATTGTATTGTGTAAAGCGATATCATATTGTATTGAAGTTATAATATAATATTGTATTATCATCATTTTTAGGATATGACCTTGTATTAGCAGAAGACGAAGAAATGAATCGAATGATTGAATCCATGAAACTTTTTGAATCGATATGCAATAACAAGTGGTTTGTAGAGACATCAATAATATTGTTCCTGAACAAGAAAGACTTGTTTGAAGAAAAAATCAACAAATCGCCATTGACTATATGCTTCCCCGAATATACTGGTGAGTCTTCCTTTCATATACCTAAAAAGCATTATATCGTATCTCCATAAGAGAGAAGTCGATCCAATATTGGTTTCTAAGAGTCATTAGCCCTCTGGAAAAATTTAGACTTAAATCTTCACTCTTTTTCACCTTATCTCTTGCTCCCCCTCCTGAAGAAAGTACTTTGATGCTCCAGTCCTTTAAGGTTTAGGCCTGTTTTACCTATGAATTTATATCCATAAAATTACCATGATTCAAGTCTGAAAATACATCTTCGAAGAAGACTTAGGCGGGATTTATGTAGACGGGTTTTTTTTATGTGGAGAGTTTAGTATTAAAGCAGCAAAATAGACTAAATAGATATATCTTTTTTGAATATAAAATAGTTTATTATATGTCAAATTAAATTATTTTATGCTAAATTATAATTCCGTTTCAGAGCAGCAGTTGACGAAATGCACTTGACATTTTTCTGGTTTATTGCTTTCAATTTTGCCAGAGTCATCATTCTTCTCAACTGGTATTCCATATTGTGGTCCTTGTCTGCAGGGCCGTACCCAGTTTATTTTTTGGGCGGGGGCGGGAGGTTAAAAAAACACATAAAAAGCGCATAAAATTCATTTACATTCTTTTTTGTTATGTTTTTTACGAGCCAGACAAACATTTAGGGGGGGGGGGGTTCAAACCACATACCCCCACTCCTGGATACGGCCTTGCTTGTGTGTTCACCTCGTATGTAGAAAAGATCAACTTTGAAGGAAAAGGAAAAGGCTAATTTTGGAACCTTTCTGTTGGTGTTAAAAATAAATAAGTGCCTGGAAAAAAATAACGTCTTTGTAAAGATTAATTTTAAAGCAAGTAGAAAAATAACGACTTGTGAGGAATTTCATGTTGCACGAATAAGCATATTTTAGATTGAAACGAGAAAATATGTTATTTTAATAACCTAATTATTTAATTAACTTTATTAATTACTTTATGAAATTGTATTGATCATTTTATGTTCTGATAATAATTTATTAATGGGTTATTTTATTAATTATTGAGGGTACTTTGGGTTGCAGCGCTCGATTTCTTTTACCAAATTTGGCCTAAAACGTTGCATATGACATGCCCCTGCGACGGCTGCGATATTCCACAATGCAAATTGTTTAGGGGTCTTTGCTAAATTTCATGCCAGAAACTGAACCTTCCGTATAGGCACATACGCGGGTACTTAGCTGCGGAAGGGAGTAGGGATTTCTTAACGAAAGAGTTTATTTTTGTAATCAATAATGCTCTACCAAATTTGTCTTTATATATGCCTAAGCTGAGAAGCCAAATCAAATAGGATTTTCTGCCTTTTTTTCTCTGTCCTGTTCAAACCAATGATTCACTATTTTTATTTAAAATAAAGTTTACTAGATTATGTATTGTGTAAGTACATTTTCCGTGGAAGGGAGGAGGGGTTGGTAATCTTTCTGAAGGGGTTTAAAATGTACTTTTTTCCATAAGTGTCAGATTTACCCCAAATATTACAAGGCTTTACTATTGTAAAGTCTTTGTTATCTAACCCCTTGATGGAACTCATAAATATTGATGCGTATGATTTAAGAAACCAAATGGTATGATCTGAGCATTATCTACTCAGAAATATTGATGGGTATAATTACGCAGTGATTCAACCTCTCAACCCAACTTGAATATAATCAATGGATATGATTGACAAAACTAAATTCGACCCCACTTATACATATTGACTGGTATGATTTCCAAATCCAAAGCCCCGACCTCACTGATAACTACTGAGACTTACAAAAGCATTGTTTTTTTTTTAAAGAAAAATCGAATGATTCCAAAACCACATAAGCCAAATTGATCATATATATATATATATATATATATATATATATATATATATATATATATATATATATATATATATATATATATACAAACTGACAACCTATTGGTACGTATTGTCTTATGTTTTAGTTATATTTTTGTGTTATTGCATGGTATAATTTGCTATTTTAATTATATACTAGTTATAAAAACAATATACTAATAACACCTAGAATTATATTATAGCATGTTAAAGGTTAAAAGTTATGCTGTTTTCAGCGAATTCCTTATTATACCGCATTTTCGGAGGAAAACTAATATCGTATCAATAAGCCTATCTGTTTCGATTAACCCACGATTATGCCCGTTATTGATGGGTATCATCCAAGATTCAACACCTCTACTGCAGTCCCAAGTGTCACTGGGCAGGATTTAGAAAGTCAAAGATTCAGTTCTTCAACCTGAATTAGAAACAAGTGATTTTCGATAGTTTTTTTTTATGTAAATATCAAATGACAACAAAACCTGAGTTGGAAAAATAGATGGGTAAAGTATCGAGTACATCAAAATCAAAACATTTTTATGCCTTTTGGACCCATTTTATGCCTTTTTGTACCTGAAAGGGTCGATTTTCTAAGATTTATGCCTCGGTTGTTTCTCAATTAAGAACTTTTTAGGGCAATACGTCATTTTCGTTAGTGTTGCTATGTTGAACTGTGAAAATAAATATGCAAGCGAAATTAGTTAACTTTGACAATGTTTTATCTTGATGTTCTTTCCCAAAGACAACTATACTTTAAAGAAGTTTCATGGGTTTCTGCTGATTTCTCAACCAATTTCATTGTTGTTAGTTACTTTGGTATCCTTTACCACAAAAAACTGTATTTGGAATTATTTTCGTTAAAAGTTTTTTCCCATTTTTTTTTTCAAACATATTTGTTTCAGTTTACACTTGAAAAAGTCAGGTTTCATTTTTATTGTTCTTAGTGCTTTAAGCTGCCACTGCCGCTAGTGCTGGTGTTTGTGTGTTCGCTTCATTTCTTGACTATTGAGGCACAAGGAGCTTTGAATCTTGTCTTATTTTATAGAATTGGCAAGTATTTCTCACTCTAGAAAAAACTTGTCTGTGTATATTAATGCGTCAAAGGTCAACTAAAAAGCCAAGATAGTTCAAATGGTAGAGTACAAAATTTCCAAACTCGGGGCATTAGATCCCTTGGCCCGCTCAAACTTGAACCTGACGTATGGTTTACTGTTTGTAACAAGTAAAATATTGGGAATACGTGCGTTTTTGGGTAAAGCTTATTTGTGAAGGAAAGATTGACGCTGTATGATTTTATCATGAAAAGAGAAATCACCAATGCAACAGCACAAACACACAAAAAAAAAGAAAAAAGAGAGAGACAGAAGGAGAAAAGGAAGACTGTTTTCCTAAATTAGTGATTAATATAGACAAGCACTTGAATGAGGCCTTAACCCTACTCATCCATACAATCACATAGGTCAAACAGCATAGCCACACACAATCAACCATAAAGAATAATCCATGGACAGGCAGTCATGTCGTCAATAAGTATAAGTCGTTATTTACCAAACAATAGAAAAAATAATATAGACAAATAATTCAGAGGCAACACCCAACATAAGGGCTCATCAGGAGAATACACTGGCCTATATAGGGTTTCGCCACTCTAAATTCTCTACCCAGCACAGTGTTGTGGCTACCACAGAATATCCATGGCATCCCCGCTTCAGGTATCACCCCCAAAATACATGCCCATGAAAGAAAAAAAAAACCGAAAACAACCAAGTAAAACCAAAACAAGCTTATCCTGTTAATATATCCCTCCCTTTAGCAACAATAGGTAAACCAAATATTATAAATTTTACCAAATCACAAATATTAACACATTGCAAAAAACCTGAATAAACTAAACAATTATAGAATTCATCTTTACCATGTGGCTAATTTTTAAGAAAATCCGCTCAATTAGAAACACAATTCAAAATAAATGGCGCTGCGACAACATTTCTCGAACCTCCGAAATTAGTTGAAAATTTCTTTAAGTATTTCTAGATAATTCTTTTGATATTTATTTAAAAGTTCGTTATAATGAAAACTAAATTTTTTAAATTGCCAAGTTAATTTATTTGCAGAAAAACCTCGCGATATCAATTTTTGGCTTAAGATTTTGTATCTATTTTTAAAATCAATATAATTACTACAAATCCTTGCATAACGAAGTAACTGTGAGAAAAACACTGAATATGTGATATTTGAGTGTATATTACTTTCAGGGAATGGGAAACTAATCACTTCAAAATCAAAATCATCCGTTTTATTATACATTTTAAAACTTAATTTATTATTATCACAAATATTAATATTTAAATCTAGAAATGATCTTCATGACCAGCGCCATGACTAGGCTCAAGAATAAGCTCTGATGGATATATATTTTTTGAAATATCAATGAAATCCTTACAATTTAAGACCAAAATATCATCTAAATATCTTTTATTATTTGAAAAAGCATGTTTTAAATTAATTGGATTATTCTTATCCATCATATATTTATATTCTAGTTGACTTAAAAACAAGTCAGCTATAAATGGGCTGGCATTCCCCCCCATGGGAATTCCCACAATTTGCTTGTACAAATCACCCCCAAATCTTATATAAGTATTGTATAAAACAAATTCTAATAACTCAAAAATCATATCCAAGCTGTAACATCTCAAGTTAACTGTAGTATTAAAGCAATTTGTCCATATAGCTTTTTTATTTTAAATGTCTATTTTTAAGAACCTTTTACTAGATAAGAGGAAAGATTTCTTGATAACAGTTTTTAAATTATCAAACACTACATTAAGTGATAAATTAGTATACATTGTCGCAAAATCGAAAGACTCAATTCTTTTAGCTGAAACCATTGTTAAAGAATCTATCACCTGAAGTGAATTATTAACACTCCAATATGGATTAAAATTCGAATTTTTTTAATACCAGAACAATAGGTTTTAAGTTTATTTACAATTTCCTTTAAAATTAAAGAGAGGTCAGTAGCAGCAATGCGGGTTGGACATTCAGCTGCTCCAGCAATAAACCGTGGTTTAGGGGGATTCTTATGAAATTTTACAGTCCAATATAGGAAAGGGAACTTTTTATCATTGTCATTTATTTTAATATTAAAATTTTTAAAAAGTATTTCTTCAGTCTTTTCAATTAAATTCTCATCCTCTATATTTAGCTTTTCGTAAACATTAGTTGTGCATAATTCCCTTTTTAAGATATCACAATACAGCTTCTGACAAATTATGGCAAAATTATTATTAGCTTTATCCACTGGCACAATTACAAATTCATTCTTTAGATTAGCAATTGCTTGTTTAATCTTCGCATTATAAAATAATGATTTAGTGTTACTATTTTTTAAGTTAGAATATATTTTATTTCTTATTCTACTAATAATTAAATTCTTCCAACTTTGAAAACTCTCTTTATTTTTATTCTCTTTCTTACACCACTTATCAATAAATAAATCAAAATCATTTTCCAAGCCATCAAGAACACTCGATGGTTTCAGATGATGAGAAAGACGGAAATTAGCCCCTTTATTCATTATAATTTAAAATCATCTTGCTTTATTATTGACAAGTCCCCTGTTATAACATGTTTGTAAGTAGGATTTACAAATGGGCCAAGTTGCTTACAATTACAAACCGGTTTCCAATTTATATCACTATCTAGTCTTTTTAGTATTAAGTTATAATTAAAAATAATTTGCCCAATAGTTTTTGAAAATTTATTAGTTAAAACTGGACTATCATTATAATTCAAATTACTAGGAAGGGCCTGTTTCACATGCCGCTGATTTAAAATTTCTGGTAAATTAATATCTTCAATCTGCTTACAAGTAAAATTAATAGGTAAATATAATCTGTTATCCTTATTACTAATCTTATCGAACTTTTTCTTTTTTGAAATAAATTTCGTTTTAGTTAGAATGCAAATTGTATCACATATTATTTTAAAATTATAATCAAGAGCTGTATTATTCTTAACAATCCAGAAAAGTTTGATTAAATTCCTCTTGGATAAATTATTTAGACATTTTATTACAGAAATCATACCCCTAGATTCAAGTAGCTGGCATAGATCTATAGAAAGCATATGTACATCTAATTCATTTTTTCTATTATTTTTCCTATGTCCTCTCGATCGTTTTTTACGTTTAGTAGGACAAGTAAAAGAAGGATGGTCCATAAAACCATCAATACATTTAACAACAACATGAGACATGTCACCATATTTTGCTACACGATCATTTAGCCCAAAAGGATAAGCTGTACCAAGAGTATGGATCCAGAAATCCTCCTGTTTACGTAGTCTATTATTCTTTTCTTCTTTATTTAAATTTTCTAATTCTAAATTTTCTAAAATTGTGACAGTTATATCTGATATGGAACATTTACCATTATTACAATGTTGAACTAGATAGTTATTAGTTTTTTTCATTATTAACTGTTGTCTTAGGTCCAGAAAATCTTTTATATATATTATTAGTTGTTTCCCCCACATATTGTAGGCAGCATTTATTACATTCTAATAGGTAAATTACATTGGTTGTTCTACAATTAACATTACCACGTAACTTACATGCAAAATTTTTATTATACAATGTACTCTTAACAGAAGTCCGTGGGACAAAATGATCTTGGCAAAGAAAACAGCGACTTTTACACTTACTAACTTTCAAAAAATCGTTCCGAGTTCCGAGGCTAGTATTTGTGTTTTGTTGCATAAAAAGTTATTGAAAATAAATCCAAAACAAACCAACATCCAAATCAAAGTCCAAAAAACATGCCAAGGTCAGTAGGTCAATAAATACATAAACAAAAACATGAAAGAACATGAAATTTGCATAAGTGCCATCTCACCAATAATTAACAATATCAGGTTAAAAACCTGGACCAGGGTAAAGGTCTGTCGGGGAGAAAACTAAAAAAATATCCTCCACCAGCACTGGATCCAACCTGGAATAATATCATGAAAAGAGAAATCACCAATGCAACAGCACAAACACATAAAAAAAAGAAAGAAAAAAGAGAGAGAGACAGAAGGAGAAAAGGAAGACTGTTTTCCTAAATTAGTGATTAATATAGACAAGCACTTGAATGAGGCCTTAACCCTACTCATCCATACAATCACATAGGTCAAACAGCATAGCCACACACAATCAACCATAAAGAATAATCCATGGACAGGCAGTCATGTCGTCAATAAGTATAAGTCGTCATTTACCAAACAATAGAAAAAATAATATAGACAAATAATTCAGAGGCAACACCCAACATAAGGGCTCATCAGGAGAATACACTGGCCTATATAGGGTTTCGCCACTCTAAATTCTCTACCCAGCACAGTCTTGTGGCTACCACAGAATATCCATGGCATCCCCGCGTCAGGTATCACCCCCAAAATACATGCCCATGAAAAAAAAACAGCAAATGTAAAACAACCAAGTAAAACCAAAACAAGCTTATCCTGTTAATATATCCCTCCCTTTAGCAACAATAGGTAAACTAAATATTATAAATTTTACCAAATCACAAATATTAACACATTGCAAAAAACCTGAATAAACTCAAAAATACTCAGTCAGACGCTGAGACAGACATACATACAGTCAGGCAAACAGGTACAGAGAGAGAGAGAGACATGCAAAAATTCACTCACACACACAGGCACAGAGAGAAAAAACACACATACAAACACTTAGTCAGATACACAAACACAAACAGGCAGACACAGAGATAAGCAAACACCCGATCGGACATACAGACATAGAGATCGAGAGAGACGAAAACACTACAAACATACAGAGTCAGACACACAAACACACAAAGACAGACACAAAGAGAATAAAACACCCCCTCATACACACAGGCACAGAGAGGGAGATAAACGAATACCCCCCTCAGGCACAAGGGCATAGAGATCAGACCATGACAATACAAAAATGATGCCTGGCTGGTTGTAGTCATAACATTTTTGGAGATCGAAACAAGTTTCATTAACAATCAAACGAATATGTTTATGCAGCAAGCATTTCAAATCACTGTGGTATGCAAATTCATGGAGTTCCGGTACCAATTTCCGGGCACCAAAAAAGGTGCCCGGAAACAATACATTGATCACCTTGAATGTATTTTTAAGAATTTAATATCATCAATGACTTATTGGCGAGTAACGTGTCGTTCTTTTACTATAAGAAATAATAGGTCTCACGTTCGATCTATATATTAGATGTAAAGTCCATAAAATCAATGGAAAACTGCTTAGAAACTAAAAATGTTGTCGGCTCAGTTGTTATCTCAAATTCCCATATGTGACTATTGTTGGTCTGTAATAGATATCGATATGTTTTACCAAACATTTATATCAAGTACTGAAAGCGATGTTATTTTGGCCTTTTCTGGTATCTACCGGTTAACCTCCAGCAGAAAAGAAACAACATCGAAGATTGTTTCGCAAATGACCGAGAAGAAGAACAATATTCAATTCAAAAGGAAACGGCCCTTGGATATAGGGCCGAAATGTTCATTCTATTTTGTTTTCCTCTGTCTTGAGAAATTCCCTGTTGTTCTTCTTGTTTTTGGTGTTTGTGATATTGCGATTATTGAATATAGTAGGTAAAAATATCGATATATTGTTTAATCGAAATATCGTTCAACACTAGGTGTGAGGGCTGTCACAGGCCTTATTGTTTTGTTTATTGTTTCAACGACAATATGAATGATTATTCAAGACCAGAAAACGCATCATTCTTGAAATTCTTGGAAATATACCAAGAAATTCTTGGTAACCGGGATGCATATTCTTGGAATGGTGCCAAAAAATGTGTTAGCAACTCCAATAGTACGCTGGGGTATATGCGTTGTAGGATCCACAGAGGGGATGTAAAGGTTTGGCAACTCCAGGAGCACATCCAATTGTGGGTGCGGCATTATCCATATAGGGGATACTACTAGTAGTAATTTTTATTCTAAGTCCCCAAAACCTGGATCTAAGAACTCTAACCGCAGAAAGGGGTATCCCACCACCAATTCAAGCTGAAAGAGCAAAAGCGTGTGAAATATTGTCAGAAGTTCTGTTTATATCAATTAAAAGTGTATAAAGCGGGGAGCCAGAGTACTTCCACTCGTTGAGTATTGCACCACGTTATGTTAAGTCAGTGTCTTCTTCGAAAATACCTCCACCATTCCTTTTTTGAAGCGTACTTGATTAGGGCCAACATCCAAGTGTTAGACCATCGTTATCGGTCTGTAAGAATCACATGATCGGAGATCTCTTTTACCGGATTTTGGGATAGGAGCTACTACCTCAACCTTGAAAGATGAAGGAATATTACTAGACTTGAGGGTAAGATAAAAAAAATTCAGAAGAAGAGGTAGAAAAGAAGTGGGAGCCAATTTGACATGATTTGAGTGGATCAGAGTTCAGTGTTTCAGAGTTTTTTTCACCAATAAATACAAAATGGAAATACAATACTCTTATTCCCCCTCGAAAGGCTGCATGGTTCCCATTCTGTTCTTTAAAAGATAGTGGTTTAAGTTTACGATATGCACTCAATAAAGAATCAAATGAAATAGAAAAATCGTGCAAAATGAAATTATTATTGAAACTTGATGAACGTACAAGAGTTGTTCAGGATCATCACAACAATTCGAAAGATTTTAGGTCCCCCCCTCCAACTCCCCCCCCCCCCCAATGTCACCGGATCTGATTGGGATTTAAAATAAGATCTCTGAGACACGATATCCTTCCAAACATCAAATTTCATTAAGATCCCATTACCCGTTCGTAAGTTAAAAATACTTCATTCTTACTATTTTTTTCCAAATTAATCGAATTTTTTTTCGAATTTCCGAATTAAGTTTGATGAACGTGCAAGAGTTGCTCAGGATCATCACAAGAATTCGAAAGGTAATCAAAATGGGATTTTAACTTCATAAGTGAAGGTCCATTATTTTTGTTGAACGTAGAGCTTTCCAAAGCTTCTTCATGTCAACCTCAGACGGGGCGTCCATTAGCGAAATATAAAAAAGATCAGTGCCGTAGTAATTGCTTCCCAGCGCTTTTAATGAAGGCAGATGTACCCCTAGGCAGCATAAAAAGTGTTATGATTTATTTGTTTGTTCTCAAATTGGCACGGTATAACATTATAAGTCAACTATTCTTTCCCAGTATCACAAATGAATATGCGCTTTGTTTGTTTTTTTGTCCTTTTTAAAACTGTCGTCTGACAATTTTTGGTGCTAATTATACATATTTTTTCTGACAAAACTTTTTTTGTTCGAAAAAGATGGGATTTATTGAAATAAAGCTTTTGTTTTGCTGCCGAGTCTTTTTGCAGGTGCTGATAACTATGATGAGGAACAGCGCAAACAAGCCAAATAAGTAAACTTTTGCATATACTTTTGGGTTGTAGTAACCCTATTAAGAGCTTTATTATTTCGTCGTTATTTCCATTAAGGGGGAGAGGCTCAGTTGCAACAGCATTGATTATTATATTTGGAATAAATACTGATGGATTTGTTTCTTTTTTTTCTATGTAATTCTGCCCTACAAAATGAATTTTCCTTTTCTCTTCATAAACGATTATTTCCTTCTTTTTTTTTGTCGCAAGGTGTGGAAAAGGAGCTAAAATTTTAGGAATTTTTTTTTGGGGGGGGGGGAGGGCAAGGTGACTTAAAATTGTCTATGTGTGGGAGTGGGGCAATTCAATTCTTTCCCAGTATCACAAATGAATATGCGCTTTGTTTGTTTTTTTTTTGTCCTTTTTAAAACTGTCGTCTGACAATTTTTGGTGCTAATTATACATATTTTTTCTGACAAAACTTTTTTTGTTCGAAAAAGATGGAATTTATTGAAATAAAGCTTTTGTTTTGCTGACGAGTCTTTTTGCAGGTGCTAATAACTATGAAGAGGCGGCCGCTTACATCCAAATGAAGTTTGAAAGTTTGAATAAACGACGAGACCAGAAAGAGATTTACACCCACTTCACTTGTGCCACAGATACGTCTAATATCCAATTTGTGTTTGACGCTGTTACTGATGTTATTATAAAAAATAATTTAAAAGAAATTGGCCTATTTTAAAGAAGACTGCGATTGACCTGATGATATTAAAAATTCCCCAGTTATATTTAAATTATTGACGATATTCTGGAATGGATAGACTTATTGTGTTGCCTCTTCTGTGAAGTGTAGTTTTTGGAATGCTCAAAGCTGCTTGATTCTGGGGGTTAGTTTAGTCGCTTTTTTATGGTTTTCTGGTTTGAGCCAGATTTTGTTTTTATTTTTTAAGGCGTTCGAATTAAAAATTTTTGACGCAATTTACTAATTAAGAAAAATGGTACCTAAAACCGTGATTATGCCTTTAAATAAAGATAATTGTGAATAAAACTAAAAAAGGCATACCATGGTAAAGTATATGTGTGGAAATTACTATTTCTATGTAAACAACATATATAAACTATATAAAGATGCAAACAATAATATAATATAAAATAAAGAAGATATACATACGAACTATATAGCTCTATAAACTATCAACCAGTAATGCCATCTAACTCTTGTTTGTTCTAAAGTAGATGCCCTCGGTGTGGTTCTTGCAAAAAACTGCTGCACTATGATAATTTATCCCTCTTCCAAAATGTCTATTTTTTTTTTTTAAAAACCCTGGTTTTAGAAAGCTCTTTGAAACAGGCCATTGTTTTAGAAAGCTCTTCGAACCTGTAGGAAGCTGCTTCCATAAACGCTTTATGTGTCTTAATAACTTTTAATATAGTTTTTGGGGAGCTGTTGTTCAGTTTAGATGAAACTGGACATAATACCTTCCAGTCATGTATGCAGAGGGATAGGGATGCTTTGCGCCGGGCCTTTCTGATGTTTCAAGGCTTTAAAGATCCCCCTAATTAATTTCAGATCTTTCGTATATTTTACTCTGTTCTACGTTTTTTTAACTTCCTCCTTGCATGAAAGGGGTACGAGCGTAGATGTAACAAAATAACTTTAGAAATAAATATTAAATTTGATAACAAACGTGTAAATAGATTATTTAATAGTAATTTAGGAGGAAAAAATTATTTTCTATTTTGAAAAGTATTTGGTCATTTGTTATAAAAAATGACAATTCACCTTAGAAGATCTTTTTATGTTTATATTTCATTCCTCTGGGAAAGCGAATCGAAGTATTTTTATAACACAACCTGTCCTAGCCTCATCTGACGAATAAGGATGTAAAGTATGATGATCGTCATGATTGCACAGATCCTTTTTTCTTTGTGTAATCTTAGCAAACCGTAATTAGTACTAAAATAAATTCATTGTTTTCAAAATTAAAGGAAGACTATATCAGCCTCTAGAATAAAATTGTGAGAGACAGGGCGAGAACTAGAAGAAATAATGTCGTTGACTTTTTCTCTTCTTCAGTTTTTGCAGAACCAATGAGGAGGAATAGCCTCTCCCCTAAATGTTGAGGCCTAAAAAGTTTCTTTTTTTCTGTCTAGGATGATTTTGTAAGAAAAATGCTTTCAGAATTTGAGAGATTCTGCTTCCTGGCGAAACTAGAATTCAGTTTTTTTTTTCGCTTTGGATGTATTTAGCAAAAAAAAAAATGTCATGGAGAAACTCATACCCTTTCGCTTGTGTGTTGGAATGAGTATCATCATAGACATCATTTGAAATATCAATGAAACCCTAATAGTCAGCGACAGGACTAGGCTTTAATAGCTTGTTTTATAAATTCATAAACTGAAAATAAAAATCGAACGCTTATTACCGCTTATTTTACTTTTGCCATACATAAATTTTGTAAGTTTGTTGTATATTCATTTTTTCTTCTTTTTCTCTTGAAATTGACATTCCTTTCTTAGCAACTGCCTATAGTTTCATAACATATATTTTTTAACATGTGCCAGAGAAAGACGGTAGTCTTAAGAGAGGGCCATAATTTATATAATTTTAAAGGAGTAAGGTACAATAATTTTCTAAAATAAAGTAAAGTATAGTTTCATAACAACTGTTTTTTGACATGTGCCAGAGAAAGACAGTAGTCTGAAAAGAAGGCCATAATTTATATACTTTTAAAGAGGTAAAGTAGAATAATTTTCTAAGCAAAGTAAAGTATAGTTTCATAACAACTTTTTTTTGACATGTGCCAGAGAAAGATGGTAGTCTTAAAAGAGGGCCATTTATATACTTTTAAAGGAGTAAGGTACAATCATTTTCTAAAATAAAGTAAAGTATAGTTTCATAACAACTGTTATTTGACCTGTGCCAGAAAAAGATGGTAGTCTTAAAAGAGGGCCATAATTTATATACTTTTAAAGGAGTAAGGTACTATAATTTTCTAAAATAAAGTAAAGTATAGTTTCATAACAACTGTTTTTGGACCTGTGCCAGAGAAAGACGGTAGTCTTAAAAGAATATCATAATTTATACTTTTAAAGGAGTAAAATAGAATAATTTTCTAAGGTAAAGTATAGTTTCATAAAAACTGTTTTTTTTTTTTTTTTTTACCTGTGCCAGAGAAAGACGGTAGTCCTAAAGGAAGGCCGTAATTTATATACTTTTAAAGGGGTACAGTAGAATAATTTTCTAAAGTAAAGTATAGTCTCATAACAAATGTTTTTTGACTTGTGCCAGAGAAAGACGGTAGTCTTAAAAGAAGGCCATAATTTATATACTTTTAAAGAAATAGAGTAGAATTATTTTCTAAAGTCGTAGTAGAAAATTTTTAAGTGGTGTAAAAAGTTAAAAAAAAAACTTTCGATTTAATTAGAGCTGATTTTCAAAAAATTCGTTTTAGGGTCTAATATATTTAAAGTTTTCTAGAGCAAGGGAAGAGAAAGGGGTCATTTAAGCTTACTTTAAGGGGACACTGCTCCTAAACTCTTTCCTGTGTATATATGCACAAAGATTTATTTGAAAAGTGATATTCAAGGTGAAAGAATGCTCAAAATTGCATTTGGATAAATAAGTGGTTTTTTGTCAAACTTTCTTTAATAATTGAAGATATTTTGTTAAACATTTCGTACGTTAGTGAAACTAAGATGATTTTAGAATCCGAAATTTTTGCAAATTCCTAAAATTTTTAGCCTCCTGGATCAACTGCTTTCTTGATAATATCAAAGAAAGCTTGTCCTGGAAATTGGTCTTTTACCTTAACTGTTGCAGTTGTTAAAATAAAGAAGGTTTTAATCGTTTTATCACTATACCCATTGTTGACTCACATACCTGTATAAAGGATGTTTGTTTGGGAGTGGGAGGGGTGTACAAAAAAATCTTCCTTTGGACTGAAAAAGTCAAGGTTTCTTTGTGCCAAAATTTGTTTACATGCATTTTTCCTACTTCTGTACTGGTCGGGTGTTTTGAGGGATATAGCTATTGGTTGAACCCCCCCTCCTGGAAACGGTACTATTGATTCCACTAGCTCCACATTAAGCATTGCTTGTGAAGATTAACACTGTCTTAATAAAAGTTTTGTTCACACGTGCCTTGAAGATTTGAAATGAAGATTATAATATCATATTCAATATATCTTAAAAATGACTCTTTTAAAAGATTGCAGATTTTTCGTTGTTGGTGTAAATATAATTTATTAATACTATAAATAAAAAGAGGTAAACTAAATAGTAGATATAAATCAAAAAAATTTTTCTCACTTTAATGCCACTTAAAAATTACCATTTTAATAGGTAAGACATTTGTATGGTTAGTGTGAGTATAATCTATTAGGACTATAGTAAAGCAAAGCAAACTAATTAGTTAATAATTTAAATATTTTCTGTTTTCGTTAGATTTGTATATTTTTTTTTGTCGAGGCAACCTAATTAATTAACAAATTAATTAGCTAATTAGTTTTAATATTGTAATTGACTTTAATATGTATGTGAGTTGATACTTCTTATTTTTTTTTTTCTGATGCTGGACAATATTCATTTGTGTTTGTGTTGATGATAAGAAGTAGTATAAAGGGGTCAAAATAGTATTTACAGTTTTTGGAACTCTATGCTCGCATTTTAGCCTTAAACCAATATTGAGCAGCGCAATATATCATATTGGGACTGAGGCATAAAATAATTTTTAAAAATTGAGAAAGTTTAACTTGTAGCTTACCAAAGTTCAAGAAGTTTATTATATTGTATGTGTATTGGATTAACGACGCTTTACTGACTACTGAGGTCCTGACTTTGGCCCTGCTGTCTATTGCTATACGTGAGTTCGCACTATGGCTCCCATCTTCCCAAACTGAGTTAAAACCCACTGTGCCATCAGAAGATTATTATATTGTAAAAGATGTGCTGTGGAATTTTAAAATTTATATACTTACAATATCGCCATCTAAATTTTAACTACCCCAAATTACATCTCGTCAACTTAACAACACTGCTAAAACCAGTTAAAAACCTGGAATTTTGCTAATATTCTTAGGGGAAAATGCGTTCTGGTGGTAGGGCCATTGAATGGGTAGTATGTTTTGAACATTAATATAACTTCAGTATTTTATGCCAGAATTGTGCTTCTTCTTAAAAGCGTTTAAAATCTTTTTAAAATTCTTAAAATACGAATTTGTAATCCTCTCAGCTTGCAATCCTCTCAGCTCAAAACAATTTTTTTTCCATTTGATTCTGTTTTGTATAATTGTATTTTTTTTTTTTTTTGTTCAAACCTCCCCGACCCTGTAACCTCCTAATTATTCATTTTAAAAAAGACCAAATAAGTGCTTCGTCTTTAAGGTATGGCGCTGCTGTCTGCTGCTGCGATAAATATTTTAATATTTATTAATTTTTTTTAAATTAATATTCACTTTTTTAAATTTAATTTTTTTTTAAATTAATGTAAACTTTTTTTTCTTTGAGAGTAGCAGTAATCTCAGTAAAGACAATGAGTAGCCTTGTCCCCGTTCCCCAAGGTTGATCAAAGTTTTTTTTTTTTTTTTTTTTTTTTTTTTTTTTTTTTTTTTTTTTTTTTTTTTTTTTTTATTGTCAATATACTTATAGTAAAAAAAGACTCTTGACTCTTCCCTTTTCCTGGTGAAGATTTTTTAAGTTTATCTTCGCTAGCCCGCCACTGGGTACTCCCTTGGTTATAAAGAAAATTTAAAGTTTTAAACCTATTTTTGACAATATCCTCGCACAAATTATTATAATTTTGAATGATATTTAGAAGCAGTTGGAAATACCTTTTCCATAAATGTAGGTTTTTTCATAGAATGTATTTGATATTGATATTTTTGAAAATTCTCTCCTATTGGTATTAGTGTTATTACTGTAGTGTTTGTGTATATTTTGAATTTGAATTTGTTGCCTTTTTTTGGTAATATTGTGCCTTCCTGCGCCTCAAATTTCAGTCTTTTGTATTTTACGTTCCTTTCTTAATAAAGCGTTTAGGTTTCAAATGTCTATTAATTGTTGTAATCTGATCGATAAATTACTTATTTGAATACTTTGATTAAACAAAACACGCCCAAGAAGTGAAGTGACTAATTCAAATGAAATGTAACCTTAAAATAAACTTTAGTTTATATAATAATGTAATTTGGGCTATATATTTGCATATTAGAGGGGGAAGAGTAAAGTATTTGGACAATGTAACCTAACACAACCCCCCCCCCCCCACCCCTAGTGTTCAAATATATAGCTCAAACTATACAAGGCCAATGCATTCTATCACCCGTCACATGTCTTCGTGTTTATGAAACCGGTTTTTCGATGTGTAACCGAAGCGTAATTGTTGAGTGTTTTGTTTAATTGACAAGTAACATTATTTGTTATGACCAATAATGTTTTATATCTTATGCTTTGTGAAAAGCCAAATTAATATAAAGGCCTTTTTATTTTTGAAAATTATCTAGTACCTAATATGGACGTTGTTACAGGCAACGCTGTAAAGACCATACGGCTCCAATGTTCTATTTTAAGTTTTTTTTCTGAGGCACTACATATGAAAGGGGTCGTCATAGAAAATTCAAAGGGGGCTCATTCGGTTGTAAATCGAGGGTTCTGGTGCTCTTTTTCAGAGTCAAATGTGATCAGAGGGCAACTAGCCCCCCATGCCCTTTATCCTCCATGTACATCCGATAAAATTTTGTGGTAGCCATCTTTTTAACAACAGTTCAAAGATCATATAAAAAAAATCGGGGGTCGACACAACTCCCCAGGGTGGGGGGCAGGCGTCGTAAGATGTCCTGGGGGCAAACATGGTTTTTATGGCACTTGGTATTGGTTAATTCGGAAAAAAATTAAAAAAAATGAAGTATTTTTAACTTACGAACGGGTAATGTGATCTTAATGAAATTTTTTGTTTGGTAGGATATCATGTCTCAGAGCTCTTATTTTAAATCCCGTCCAGATCCGCTGAAGTTGGGGGGGGACCTAAAATCTTGGAAAACGCTTATAATGGAGGGATCGGGATGAAACTTGGTGGGAAAATAAGCAGAAGTCCTAGATACGTGATTGACATAACCGGAACGGATCTGCTCTGTATGGGAGAATTGGGGGGGGGGTTAATTCTGAAAATTAGAAAAAATGAGGTATTTTTAACTTAGGAAGAAGTGATCGGATCTTAATAAAATTTGAATATTGGAAGAATATCGTGTCTCAGAGCTCTCATTTTAAATCCTGACTGGATCTGGTGCCATTGGGGGGAATTGAGGGGGGAACCTAAAATCTCGGAAAACACTTAAGAGTTGAGGGATCGGGATGAAACTTGGTGAGAAAAATAAGCACAAGTCCTAGATATGTGATTGACACAAACTCTTTGAAGTGGTTGGGGGGAGGGTTAATTCTGAAAAATTAGAAAAAAAAGAGGTATTTTTAACTTACGAAGGAGTGATCGGATCTTAATGAAATTTGATTTTTGGAAGGATATCGTGTCTCAGAGCTCTTCTTTTAAATCCCGACCGGATCCGGTGACATCGGGGGGAGTTGGGTGGGGGACCTAAAATCTTGGAAAACGCATAGAGTGGAGGGATCGGGATAAAACTTGGTGGTAAAAATAATCATAAGTCCTAGATACGTGATTGAAATAACCGGAACGGATCCGCTCTCTTTGGGGGAGGATGCCTAATTCTGAAAAATTAAAAAAAAGAGGTATTTTTAACTTACGAAGGAGTAATCGGATCTTAATTAAATTTGATGTTTAGAAGGATATTGTGTCTCCAAGCTCTTATTTTAAACCCCGACCGGATCCGGTGAAGGGAAAGCTGGGGCGGGGGGGGGGAACCTAAAATCTTGGAAAACGCTTAGAATGGAGGGATCGGGAAGAAACTTGATGGAAAAAACAAGCACAAGTCCTAGATACGAGATTGATATAACTGGAACGGATCTGCTCTCTTTCGGGGGGGGGGGGGGGGTTCTAATTCTAAAAAATTAGAAAAGATGAGGTATTTTTGACTTACGAAAGAGTGATCGTATCTTAGTGAAATTTCATATTTAGAAGGACCTCGAAACACAAATTTCTCATTTTAAATCCCGACCGGATCCAGTGTCATCAGGGGGGGGGGCAGAAATCTTGGAAAACTCTTAAAGCGGAGAGATCAGGACGAAATTTGGTGGAAAGAATAAGCACAAGTCCAAGATAGGTGACTGACATAACCGGACCGGATCCGCTCTCTTTGGTGGAGTTGGGGGGGGGGGGAAGGGTAATTTGGAAAAATTAGAAAAATGAGGTATTTGTAACTTACGAACGGGTGATGAGATCTTAATGAAATTTGATATTTAGAAGGATGTTGTGCTTTAGAACTCTCATTTTAAATCTCAATCAGATCCGGTGACATTGAAGGAAGTTGGAGGGGGAAACCGAAATTCTTGGAAAACTTGAAAATCGAGGTATCTTACGAACGAGTGGTCGGATCTTAATGAAACTTGATATATAGAAGAATATTATGTCTCAGATTCTCCATTTTCAATTCGAATTGAACCGGGGACAGAGGGTTGGAGGGGGGGAAACAGAAATCTTGGAAACCGGAAATCTTGGAAAACGCCTAGAGTGGAGAGATCGGGATGAAACTTGATGGGAAGAATAAGCACAAGTTATAAATACGAGATTGACATAATTGTTACGGATCCGTTCTCTTTGAGGGAGCTGGGGCTTGTTAATTTGGAAAAATCAGAAAAATTGAGGTATTTTTAACTTAAGAACGGGTGACCGGATCTTAATGAAATTTGATATTCAAAAGGAACTAATGTCTCAGAGCTCTTATTTCAAATCTCGACCAGATCGTTTGACATTGGGGGGAGTAGGAGGGGGAAATTGGAATTCTTGGAAAACGCTTATAAATGTCGTAGATGCGTGATTGAAGTAACCGGACTGGATCCGCTCTCTTTGGTGGGGTTCAGTGCTTTGGCGAGTTTCGTGCTTCTGGACGTGCTAGACGATGAAAATTGGTAGGAGTGTCAGGGAGCTGCACAAATTGACTTGATCAGCCCCATCTTCGGGGCTGAAGGGGGAGGAAAAATTGAGATATTTTTAACTTATGAGTGGATGATCGGATCTTAATGAGTTTTGGTATTTAGAAGGACTTCGAGACTCAGAGCTCTTATTTTGGATCCCGACCGGCATTAAGCCTCTGATTTTCCTTTTAAAGCAATCTATTGATTATTAGAATTTTGCAAGAGGTCATACCATATGACTTCTTGGCCCTTGTTATAGAAGGGATGCTTGTATAAATTTCACAGAGGGCCCATTTGATTGGAAGTCAAAAGTTATAGTTCACTTTTTCGGAGTCAAAAGAGGTTGGTTGCAACTAGCTCCCCCCACGCCCCTTTTTCTTCAAATGCATCCCATAACAATTTTTAGGTAACCATATTGTTAAAAATAGTTCAAAGATCATATAACATAATTCCGTGGTCGACACAACCCCCCGGGACCGGGGGAAGGCGTTGTAAGCTGTGCCATGGGGGCAAATATGGTTCTTATAGAAGGGATGCTCGTATAAACTTCAGAGAGGGCTCATTTGATTGGAAATTAAAAGTTTTAGTTCACTTTTTCAGAGTCAAAAGAGATGAGATGGCTTTCCTCCCCTCCCCTCCTTTTTTCACCAATGCATCAGATAAAAAGTGTGAGATAGTCATTTTGTTGAAAATAGTTCAAAGGTCAGAAAACAAAGCACTGATGTCGACACAGCCCCCCAGGGCAGGTGTTATAAGTTATGCCCTGAGGGCATATAATGTTCTTATGGAAGGGATGGTCGTATAAACTTCAGAGAGGCTCATTTGATTGGAAATTAAAAGTTATAGTTCATTTTTTAAGAGTCAAAAGAGATCGGAGGGTAGCTAGCCTATCCCCGCGCCTTTTCTGCCCCAAATGCATCAGACAAAGTTTTGAGGAAGCCATTTTGTTCAAAGTTGTTCAAAGATCACATAACAAAATTTTTGGCGTCGGCACAACCCCCTGGGCCCGGTGACAGGCGTTGTAAGTTATGCCCTGGGGGTAATTGTGGTTTTTATAGAAAGGATGCTCGTATAAACTCCAGAGAGGGCTCATTTGATCGGAAATTGAAAATTTTAGTTCACTATTTAAGAGTCAAAAGCGATCGGTGGGTAGCCATCCTCCCCCTCCCATGCCTTTTCCCCCCCAAATACATCAGATAAAAATTTTGAGATAGCCATTTTATTAAAAATAATTCAACGATTAGATAACAAAATTTTCTGTGTCAACAGAACTCCCCAGGGCCCGAGGCAGGCGTTGTAAGCTATACCCCGGGGGTATATATGGTTCCTGTAATAGGGATGCTTGTATAAACTTCACAGAGGGCTCAATTATTGGGAATTGAAAGTGCTAGTTCCTTTTTAAGAGTTAAAATTGATCGGTGGGCACCTAGTCCCCCACCCCGCCCCTGTTTTTCCAAATGCATAAAAAATTTTACGTAGACATTTTGTTAAGAATAGTTCAAGTCAGATAACAAAAACTCCAGTGTCGACACAGGGCCCGGGGGCAGGCGTTTTATGTGATGCCCTGGGGGTATATATGGTTCTTATGGAAGGGATGCTCGTATAAAATTCAGAGAGGTATCATTTGACTGGAAATTGATAGTTGTAGTTCAGTTTTTAAGAGTAAAGAGTTATCGGAGGGTTGCTAGCCTTCCCCTCCCCCACGCCCTTTTCCCCTAAAATGCATCAGATAAAAATTTTGACATAACATCTTTGTTAAAAAATAGTTCAAGGGTCAGATAACAAAATTTCCTGTGTCAACGAAACCCCCAGGACCCGAGGGCAGGCTTTGTAATTTATGCCCCAGGGATATCTATGGTTCTTATGGAAGGGATGCTTGTATAAACTTCAGAGAGGGCTCTTTTGTTTGGAAAGTGAAAGTTGTATAAGTTCTAGTTCACTTTTTAGAAGCCGAAAAAGATCAGAGGGCGACTTGCCTCCCTTTTCTCCACGCTCGCCTTTCCCGAACTACATCAGTTAAAAATTTTGACATAGCCATTTTGTTAAAAAGCGTTAAAAGGTTAACAAATACTCTGGTGTCGAAACAACTCCCAGGGTCCAAAGGCAGGGGTTGTATGGAAGGGATGCTCATATACACTTCAAAGAATTTGTTTGAAAATGAAGGTTCTTGTTCACATTTTAAGAGTCAAAAGAGATCGGAGGGCATTTAGCCCCCTCCTCATGCCCCTTTCCCCCAATTGCATCAGAAAAAAAAATTTCGAGACAGTTATTTTGTTAAAAACGGTTAAAAAATCAGATAATAAAACTTTTATGCCGACACATCCCCTCAGGGCCAGGGGGCAGTTGTTGGAAGTTATGCACTGGGTGCACATATGGTTCTTAGGGAAGGGATGCTCGTATAAATTTCAATTAGGGCTCATTTGATTGGAAATTGAAATTTTTAGCTCACCTCTTAATAGTCAAAAGAGAACCAAGGACATCTACCTCCCCCAGGCCCTTTTCTCCCCAAACCCATCCGATAAAAACCTTGAAATGACCATTTTTTAAAAATTAGTTTAAACATCAGATAACAAAAACTCCGGTGTCGACAGTCCCCAGGGCCTGGAGGCAGGCTTCATGAGTTACACCCTGGGACGAATATGGTTCTTATAAAAGGGATGTGCGTATAAAATTCAGAGATGACTCTTTTGATTGGAATGGAAATTAAAAGTTCTAGTTCACTTTTTCAAAGTCAAAAGAGATCGGAGGGAAAATAGCCCCTCCCCCTCCAAGGATTTTTCCCCAAACTCATCCGATGAAAATGGCATTTCATCGACGAAGGACAGGCATTGTAAGTTATGCCCTGGGGGCATATATGGTTCTTATAGAAGGGATTCTCGTATAAAATTTAGAGAGGGCTCATTAGATTGAAAATTGAAAGCTCTAGTTCACTTTTAAAGAGTCAAAAGAGATCGAATGGCAATTAGCCCCTCTCCCACGCCCTTTTTCCCCCAAACCCATCTGAAAAAAATTCTGAGATATCCATTTTGTTAAAAATAGTTCAAACATCAGATAATAGGAACTCCAAGGTTGACACAAACCCCTAGAGCCTGGGGGCAAGTGTTCCAATTTATGCCCCGGGGCATATAAGGTTTTTATGGAAGAAGAGGTCGTATAAACTTCAGAAGTGGCTCTTTTGATTGGGATTCAAAAACCCCTTCATCATTCCTTGATATATCACTTCGAAAAAAGTAGGGAAAAACATCAGAAATGTACATTACTAGACCACCCTTTGCCATCCTTCTGCGGATTAATCGCTTCATTTTGTAACCAGGTACATCTAAAAGCATTTTGTTACTAGAATTAAAAAAAGACTTACATAATCCGATACCGTCGGGTTGCCCACGAATTTGCCATCCTTCTGCAATTTAGTCGCTTCATTTTTTAACCAGGTTATATCTAAAAGTATTTTGTTACTAGAATTAAGAAAAGTCTCACTTAATCCGATAGCGTCGGGTCGCCCACGAAAAACTATCTGCCTCAATTGATCAATAGACGAACATGACCCTGAGTATTAAGTCGAAGGGCCGAGAAAAGATCATCTCGTCTAGTAGCCCACTTTAAATTGGAAACATGCTTACTAGTAATTGATTGGAAATACGAAGCTGATTACACTTAAATCTGTTTAAAGAAGAAATGACATTCGACACATAAAAAAAGGAAAAAACTAAGTTCTTCTTCCCACCAAAAAATTATGAAATTAGAACTGAAATTCTGAAAATAAACAAATAAGAAAAAACACAACATCAAAAATAGACGTTTTGGTTTGTTATCAGCCTGCTCACACTTTCACGGCCATGATCAGTCCACACATTCTTTACACCGTATCGGTTTCTTGCACCATCAAGAATAAATTTGTTGATAATTAATATATAAAACAGTTCATGGTAACAAACTGTAATTAAGATGCAACTCGACTCAATAGTAACTCAAACGCTACGAAACGAAGTTTTGATATCAACAGATACATCAAAAGAATGAACTTATTATATTAATTCCAAATATACAAGATTTGACAAGTTTAATGTAACCCATCAAGAGCTACGAGCCTGAGAAAATTTCCCTGATTTTCAAAACAAGGGAAAAAAATCCATTAAAAGTCAAGAAATCTTAACGAAAATCACATCATCAGATTCAGCGTATCAGAGATCCTACTGTCGAAGCTCCAAGCTCCTATATACAAAAATATGGAATTTTGTATTTTTTTGCCAGAAGAAAAATCATGGATGCGTGTATATCTTTTGTTGTTTTTTTAGTGGTGATCATACCAAACTGAAAGTCCTAGAAGATCAGGGGAGGGTGTATTTGAACTGAAATCAAAAGTTTTAGTGCCCTTTTTAAGTCACCAAAAAGATTGGAGGACAACTAACCCCCATTTGTAAGGGCCAACTCTGGCCTTTCAACTCGACGCAAAAGGCTGAATGTGGTGGGCTACAAGAAATATACGTCAGAAATAAGCTGTTTTCTGTCTAAAAATCTTTCTTTCAGGCTGGTTGTTATTTTCACAATTAATAACCTAAGCATTTCGACTCTAAATTGCTGTTCTTCAGGTCGAAAATCTTTTACCGTTTCTCCTAGCATGCACTTTTTCTTCGCTACCTGGGGTTTTGTGTTCCAGGAGCTTCCTTTAGGATTTAAAGTGACACGGAACTAGCCTAATCGTCTAAATAATAACATTAGGCTAGTAAAATACGGCTTTACTTGTTCTGATTATTTTTTCCCTTGGCTTCGTCTTATAAAACTATTATTCAAAGTTGGAAGAGTGCTTTTTCCACCACAAGTACTCCTAATTGTAGTGCTATTTTTTAAAAGATGAAACCGATTGGCGAGAGTATCCATTCGCCTTTTTTTACTTTTTATTGCAATTTACCGATATTTCAAGGTTACCATTTTAGGTAGAAGGAACTGAATTTTGTGCTTTGAGGCTTTAAATTTCCCTTTTTTAAGCTAAAAAAATATTCGATCATGCTCCCAGCACCTTGACATTGGGTCAGTTACCATAACACACCATCCATGCTGGTGTGGGCGCATCCAATGCAAACCACCTAAGGCACAAGTCAAATAAAGCCCCGCACTTCCAGTCTCCTCCTGGCTGGAAGAAACGCCAAGGGGGGCAATGTGAAACTTGGCTTGCCTGCGTCAAAGCTGACCTCGAGCCTTCCCTTTGTCCGGTTTGCACCATTGGCTTTGGCCAACGGTAGGACAAGAACTGGCTCAAAATTCCGCAGGAATTGAGCCTAGACCGCCAAAGACGGAGCTCAATTGTCGACGAAGTATTGGATGCCTGGAAAGGCTCGCAGTCGTTGTCCTGACAAGTACTTCTGAGTAAGTATGTTTTTGAATCTGGTGTTCACGTTTAGCGTTGCATTATTCAGTGCAGCATTAGTCTTGCTCAGTACTTCATCCGTTTTTAAACCTGGAATAATTGGTCCTAAGTCTAAGAATAAAAGAGGTGCCTTTTGTGGATGGAAATATGCTTTTGATGCTTAAAAGTGCAGATTTCAATTTTCTCCAGGATAGTAAGGATTTTCTTAAAATACTGTTTAACTTTCTATTAAATTCTTTATAATCTCCTTTATCAGGTGCCAAATTTGGTGAGTGTTATGAAAAAGTAAAAGTACTATTTCAAGAGTGTTTGGAGTTTAAAGATACAAAGCAAAGAAACGAGTTACCAATTATACCCTGGACTACCAAAGGATTACTAGCCTCAACGAAATAAAGGCAAGTGATATATGATAGGTACTCGACCAAAGGCTCAGCATCTAATAAAGAAAATTATGGTGAACAAAGAAATCATCAATGCAACAGCACAAACACACACCACACAATCAAACATAAAAAAAAGACAGAAAAAGAAGGGAAGACTGTTTTCTTACTTTAGTAATTAAGATAGATAAGTACTTGAACGAGGCCTTAACCCTTCTCACTGATCTAGTTACATAGGTCAAACAGCATAGCCATACACATTCAACCATAAATAATAGTCCATGGACAGGCAGTCATGTCGTCAGTAAGTATAAGTCGTCATAAACCGAATGCTTAAGACTATAAATCAAACAAATAGTTCAAAAGCGAACAGCCAACGCAAGGGCTCATTAGGAGAATACACACTTGCTTATAGGGGTTTGACGCTTGAAATTCCCTACCCAGGCGAACTGACGCACCTACCATAAACTCCTTATGGTATCCTCGTGATAGGTATCGCCCTTGACATATATGCATATTAATAAACACCCGCGAAACAACTAAATAGCTCCTGAACTAACTTGTCCTACCTTGGTTTTGGCCCTTGTGCATTTGTGGTAAACTAAATGATCCTGCATCTAAGCCTTGTATATTTATACTGAACGCTTATTAAGTTTTTATAATGTTATAATTTTTTTCTTTATCTATGCAATTGTAATATAAATAAAAATCTAGAAAGTGAATTCAAATTAAAACTTTCAAAAAACACATCTTGTGCAAATCCCGCCGACAATCCGCTGTCAAAGATAAAGGACCCGCCATTCTCAATTAAAAGGATTTCAAAATCAACCAAAGATTTTGCTAAGCATTGCTTGATAATTCATTCTGTATTTACTTGAAAGTTCATTATAATGAAACCTAAATTTTTTAAATTGCCAATTTAATTTATTTACATAGAAACCTCTTAAAGTCAATTTCTGGCTAAAAATTTTACATCTATTTTTAAAACCAATATAACTATTACAAATTCTTGCATATCTAAATAATTTGGAGTAAAATTTAAAACTAAATTAACTAAATGAAATTTAAAATTCTGTTTTATTAATCAAACAGAAGAAAATTTATCAATAAGATCCTTGCGAACATCCCAGCACCGAGCTAAATATATTTTAAATACACACTTTTCAATGGAACGTGATTTTAAAAATACGAATGGGGGATAATATAATTGACTAATAGATTTGTTTTGCGTCAGACAAAAGCTATCCAAGTAACATTTTCTTAGAAACGTTTTAGACTACTCAATGCTTAATTAGTCCAGTATCAACTCCACTCGATTTGTTGTTGCAGAGTTCAAGAAAGGATATGTTAATTTCTCCGTCCCAGATTTCGCAAAATACTTTGCTTAAATCTTCACCTTAAAAAAACTGGAAATCTCAATCTCCCCCCTTGACTTTAGAATATTCTTTTTCTTTCTTTGACAATCCCCCCTCTCCCCCTATTTCGAATAAAAAATTTAAATTTTAGTTTCAGTCATAGCAAAGATAATATTTTCCTTTTTTCTTTTTTTTTCTTTCTTTTTTGATTGCCTGTTCTGAATCAAGCTATAGTATTACAGTTATGTAAAATCAAAGCTACAAATTCTTGCATAACTAAATAATTGGGATTAAAATGCTGAGCATGTGATGTTTGAATGTATATTACTTTCAGGGAATGGGAAGTTAATTACTTCAAAATCAATATCATCAGTTTTATTATACATTTTAAAATTTAATTTATTATTATGAGAAATATTAATATTCAAATCTAAGAAATGATCTTCTCGGCGTGTGCCATGACTAGGTTCGAGAGTCAACTCTGATGGATGAATATTTTTAGACATATCAATAAATTCCTTACAATATAAAACCAATATATCATCTAAATATCTTTTATTATTTTAAAAAGCATGTTTTAAATTATTTGGATATTCTTATCCATCATATATTTATATTCTAGTTGACTAAAAAACAAGTCATCTATAAATGAACTGGCATTACCCCCATAGGAATTCCCACGAGATGTATGTTCAAATTGCGATTAAATGTTACATGTGTATTATATAAAACAAATTCTAATAAGTTAAAAATCATGTCTAAGCTGTAATATTTTGAACTAACTGCATTGTTTAAGCAGTTTTTCCATCTAGTTTTTTTTTATTATTATAAGGGTCTAATTTTAAGAACCTCGTATTAGATAAAAGGAATGGTTTCTTAATAACCGTTTTTAAATTTTCTAACGCTGCACTAAGTGACGGATTTGTGTACATTGTCACAAAATCAAAGGACTCTATTCTTTTAGCCGATACCGTTGTTAAAGAGTCTATCACCTGCAGTAAGTTATAAACACTCAAGTATGGATAAAATTTCGAAAAACTTCTAATACCAAAACAATAGGTTTTAAATTTATTTAGAGTTTTTCTTAAAATTAAAGAGAGGTCAGGAGCAGTAATTCGAGCTGAACATCTTGCTGCTCCAGCAATAAACCATGGCTTAGGAAGATTTTTATGAAATTTTACAGTCCAATGTAAGAAAGGGAACTTTTTATCGTTGTCATTAATTCTAATAGTAAAATTTTTAAACAGTATTCCTCTATACTTTCAATTAAGTTGTCGTCTTCTAGATTCACCTTTTCGTAAATATTGGTCGTACATAACTCCCGTGTTAGAACATCACAATACAGTTTCTGACATATTAAGGCAAGATTGTCATTTGCTTTACCCATAGGCACGATTACAAATTCATTCTGTAGACTTGCAATTGATTGTTTTATCCTAGCATTACAAATAATGAATTATTATTTCGGTTTTGTAAGTTAGCATATATTTTCTTACGTATTCTACTAATAATTAAATTCTTCTAATTTCGAAAACTCTCTTTATTTTTATTCCATTTCTTGAACCATTTATTAATAAATAAATCAAACTATTTTTCTAATATACCAAGTATACTTGATGGTTTCAAATGATGGGAAAGACGGAATTTAGCCCCTTTATTCATTATATTTTGAAGATCTTCTTGTTTTATTATTGATAAATATCCTGTTATAACATATTGATAGGTGGGATTTACAAATGGACCCAGTTGCTTACAATTATACACAGGTTTCCAATTTATATAACTGTCCAATCTTTTAAGTATTAAACTATAATTAAAAATCATTTGCCAGTTGTTTTTGAGAATTTATAAGTTAAAATTGGACTATCTTTATAGTTCAAATTACTAGGAAGGACCTGTTTCATCACATGCTGATTTAAAATTTCTGGCAAATTAATATCTTCGATCTGCTTACAATTAAAATTAATTAGTAAATATAATCTGTTCCCTTGTTACCAATCTTATAACACTTATTCTGCTTTGAAATAAATTTCATTTTAGCTAAAATTCAAATTTCATAATATATTACATTAAATTTATATTCAAGAGCTGTATTATTTTTGCCGATCCAGAATAGTTTTATTAAATTCCTCCTGGATAATTTATTTAAACGTTGTATTGCAAAAGTAATATCTTTAGCGTCAAATAGCTGGCATAGATCCGTAGAAAACTGATTTAAATCCAATTCATTTTTTTCATTATTTTTCCTATGTTCTCTCGATCATTTTTTACATTGAGTGGGACAAGTAAAAGAAGGATGGTCCATAAAATCATCAATAGATTTAACAACAACCTGAGACATGTCTCCATATTTGGCTACTCGATCATTTAGCCCATAGGGATAAGCTGTCACAGGGTAGACCAAAGTGTTGGCAAATTGCTTAAGGCCTTAGGCCACCAATAATCAATATCAAGTAGTTAAGGTCAAAGTGAGCAATATCAAACCCTTTAGCTAGATGAGTTCCAGCTGCCACATCTGGGAGTCCCTGAGTAGTAATAAAAGCCACATTTCTTTTCTGAGAGATGTATTGAGCAATTTTCAGGCCAATACTCGACAGCAATTGCTGTAAATAAGCGTTTGCGTGTGATAATCTCTTTTGTCCTATGTTTTATGGTTCCATAGTACAGAATTTGCTTAACATGTCCTTTAAAGTCAGATATTGGTAATTCCTATACGGATCAGCTTGCTTTGAATGTAATTTAACTTTGTGTACGGTAATGAGGATGTACGGTTCAACCACCAATTTTTCTAATTGGCTTTGTTTAAGCTAATTCTTCATGCTCACAATTTGTAAAAAGTGCAAATTATAACTCGACGGTCATTTTTTATTCCGTAATACAACATTAGAACTCGGTGGTGATTTCTTAAGCCAAGTTTATCCTTTTTTAAGGGTTAGCGGTCCTTTGTATATCGGCTCAGATATCTGATTTTCTGGGTTTAGAGCATAGACAAAAAGTATATGATACAGATGTTTATGTGCTTTACTGAAAATATTAAAAAAGAATCGAGAATTCGGGTGCCTTAAGACAAGGTTTGATGAAGTTCATGCATCCTAGAAGCCTGAGGAACTAAGGATAGACGAATACAAGAATCAAATCGATCGGATCCATATAATCAGGCGTTTCAATTATAGTTATTTTGCTTGTGACTTAGAGTTAATAATTTTCGTTTATTAATCACTCTGTGTTTAATTAACATAAAAAAAGAGTTTGACCCCCTTACACATGGAAAATAGATTGATTTTACATATGTTTTAATTACAACATTGTGGACAAGTCTGGAAATGCCAAAATACAGCGTAAGCTGAATAATTTTTAATCCCATCTTTTGTCTTCGGGGATTAAGCGACCTTTTCGCTCACTTTGACAATCTAGCACAACAACAAATATCGCAATCATAATTGACTTTTTGTCGAAGAATTTGTAGCAATATTAGGAAAGAGAGGAAAGAATTGGTTGTAGAAAGATATCTTTCCTTTAAAGATCTCAAAATAAGTTGAAATTGAACAGTTTAACCGTCAGGTATTTAGATTTCAAATGGTTTGATAAATAAGTTTGTAGCTAAGACTTCTTGGGGGCTGTGCTGTTCCTTACCTCTGTTGTTTGGCCTTCTGTTCATTATGGATTGTTTATAAACTTCTGTTAAAAAATGTTCGGTAAAATTCTAGTTAATTGACTTCTTGCTATCTCAGAAAGGGTTTAGGTTAGGAAAGTGAAACTTTCAGGGATGAGTCTACAGGCTAAAGTATGTCCTGGGAAGGTATTTTAAAGTACCCACCTCAACTCCTTCTCCCTCTAGAGGGCCCTGAAATTTGCCTACATGACCTATTGAGATTTTGACAAAACAACATTTTACCTTAATTGTCAGTTTGCTAGTTGCTTTTTCTCTGCCTTTAGTTCTGAAATGATATTCCTGTTTTTTGAGTAGAATTTTGAGCCATATCAATGTTTTTTTTTAAATTTAGGAAATGTATTTGCATATCTTTAAAACCTTATAAAAGGGGATTGAGCAAAGTTGTGAAGCAGAAAACAATTTTGTTGCACTTCAATTAAGGGGAAGATCTTATTTGCAAGGTTTCACTTTTATAACACACACATTTTTAAAGTTCATCAAAGGTCAGGGGCCTCTAGAGGGAGAAGGAGTAGAGGTAGGCTAGGTACTTCAAAATACATTTGCAGGACATACTTTAGCCTTTAGACCCATCCCTAAAAGTTTCATTTTCCTAACCTAAACCATTTCCAAGATAGCAAGAAGTCAATTAACTAGAATTTTACCATGTTCTTTTGTTCAAAGTACTAACCTAGGTTGAGTAAAATTTTAATCTACTTTTTGACTATGCTGGTATTGCATGTAATAGCTTAGACCAAAATATTCATCATTTAATTTTGTTGAGAGCAGCATCTTAAATTAAGATGGAGGAATAGGATAAATTTACTATTCCTTAGTTTTTTTTTATCTTGATTAAATCTTGCTTTCAAAGTATGCCAGACTAGATTATTAAATTCCAGTTTAGTTTAGGAGCTTTTTGCTAGACCTATATTAGAAAGTTGTTAAGTTAAGTGAATCAAACTCTTGATTTTATAATGGGAAGGCATTTCAAAGCCCTTTAAGAATCTTAAACAAAGTATTATCATTCACCTAAGTCAACCAGGCCTACTTCCCATGATGGCAAGATGCCCCTAAACTAAGATTTTAGTCAAATAAAGAATAAAAATGATCAAATTTTCCAATTATTCACTAGGCTAAGTAGATAGCCTAGCAAAGAAAGAGACATAGCCTTTAGAATCAGAATTTCATCTGAACCCAAATATAAATTATAAGTTAATCAGAGACCAGTATATCATCCTCAACCTATTCCAGATAGTTGTTTTGCCTAGTACTAAATACCACCCCTTGAAACTTTCCCATAAATGCACTAACACTAGGCTGCAAAACAAATTCTCTTGATATTTTGTAATCAGCAAATGATTAATATTAATAATTAATTAATTAATAAGAATGATTAATTAATAAGAGAACTGCCTTAGCCTGAACACTGTTATGTCTCCCATTGTTGAAGTCTTCAAGTCTACAGTTGACAAAGACTAGTGCAGAAAGGTCTGGCTCACACTGTTTGATACATCTGACTAGTCAAGTCATCATCATTGACTAGTGTTTTGTCAGTGTGATTTAAGGTAATTGGCCAATGGTTATTTGTATCAGAAATGAACTTTCTCCCTTCTTATAAATAAATAGGCCCCATGAACTGCATATAGGCTAGGCTATAGAAGTTTATTCTTTTATAATAATAGGCAGCATTGTCACTTAAAATAGTTCAAAAGGCTGCAGAACCTAGTAAATTCCAAGAAAAATTGGGGAAAATAATTGAAAATTAGTCAATATTTCAAATGAAAATGACCAGCAAGTTGTATTGGGCCAGCAATATGCAGATTGTATATCAAATACACTAAATTCTCTATAAGTCATTGTTTTCTTCAAATTAGGTGAATAGTTTGTTAAAGTAGGTTAATGGACAATTTTGTAAAATTTTAGACAAGCTATTTTTTTCCTATATTGGTAGGCTAAGGGGTAAGGTTAAGAAAAAACCTTTCAATAATGAATCCAGGGCTTACAATTTACTCTTGGAAGGTTTAGTTGAGCTACTGTGTTAACCACCCTCTGATTTTTAAGTCTTGGATACTTGCCTACTTGACAGATCTATCCTGAATCCATGCCAGAAATGAATTTCACCCCTTCTTCTACACATATATAAAAACTCAAAAGATTCTCAAATGGCCTTGATTTTTAATTTCTTTTTTAATGGCTTTAGTTTTTGACAATGCAATTCCTTATATTTCAGAAGAATTTTAAGTTATGCCAATAGTTTTTTTCCTAAATTTAAAAATAGGCCTAAAGTAAGATGCTTAGTACTCAGACAGCTAATCACTACATAAACAATTAACTGTAAAATCTCAATCATACCCCCTGAAAAGTGGATTGTGTCACCTTTGGACTTGATTTAATTTTCTTAATAAGAATAAGATTAGCTTGAATATATTATACATGAATAATATTTAAATTCAGTGATAGTCAATGATGGACCCTAATCTTGGATACACATTTAAAGCTTGAGCCAAGCTTTGATACAGGTTCATAAATTTAAAACAAAGTTGCTAAATCATAGAAAAACTTAAACTTGGATAGACCCAAGCCCCTATAATAAAATTAGAAATAAACACAAGCAAGCTGTATATGTAAGAGCATACACAAGCAAGTATAATAAGTAATACTACAGTATGTCTAAGGGAAGTGTCTTGAAACAATTAATCATATTTAAATAGGCCAGGCTATGGGGGTAACTTTTGTCTAAATTTAAATTTTTAAAAACCTATTGGGCTGATATGGTCCAGTACATAACTATAGAACCTATTGGTCAGCTATTTCATATGACTTTGATTGCAAAATTCCTCCCTAGCAGTGGAAAACTTACCCATATCAAGCCCATTTTTAAGAAGGGACAAACAGACCTAGATAGCAACTACCCCCTATCAGCCATACTTTGGTGCTTTGCCAGGTTCTGAAAAGCATAATAAAGGCATGATCATCCTGATAACTCTCAGTTACTTAGCCATATCAGCATTGGTTTTGCAAGGACTCCTTGATTGAAACCAACCTCAATGAGTTTTATTATATTGTCCCTTTGCTTGACATCTATGTGCTAGATAATTGAAAGCTTTTGACAAGGTACAGCTCAACCTCCTGATACTTAAGTTATACGCATATGGAGTGTTGAGGCTACAGGTTTGTTTGATGCTTTCTTAACGATAATATGAAAAAAACTTTGTTTTCTTAAAGAGTTAAAGAGGCTGCGTCCCAAAGTCGAACCTTAAAACGTACAGGAATTAGGAGAGGCAGTTGGGAGGCTGCCGCCCCCCAAACCCCCCACTTTTAAAGACTCTTTTGTACAGGTTTTTTGTTGTGGGGGGCTGCCGCCCCCCTAACCCCCCGCTCTTGGCTTCGGAAAGGCCCTCTTTTAATTAACAAAGAATACAAAACAGGCTTTTGTTTGCTACCCTACCCCGCCCCCCAGTTCTTAGCTTGTGTGCTCTGTGTCTGGGAAACAGTTTCAATAATTATGTTAAAATGTAAATGGAGTGGTCAACTTCATTGTTACTAATTACTAGTTTTGGCGCAATGGTTCTCCTGTCCTCTTGTGTTTAACATTTTTCGAAGTTATTCCATTATTCATTCATTTCAATTTTTCGTTAAATAAAAGAGGGCCTTTCTGAAGCCAAGAGCGGGGGGTTAGGGGGGCAGCAGCCCCCCACAACAAAAAAACCTGTACAAAAGAGTGTTTAAAATAGGGGGGTTTGGGGGGCGGCAGCCCCCCAACTGCCTCTCCTAATTCCTGTACGTTTTAAGGTTCGACTTTGGGATGCAGCCTCTTTAACTCTTTAAGAAAATGAAGTTTTTTTCATATTATTTCTGTACGTTTTTCTACAATCCATGGTGGATGTAATTTAATAATTCCTGTACTCCTCATACAGGAATTAGGACTGCCTCTCCTAATTCCTGTACGTTTTAAGGTTCGACTTTGGGACGAAGCCTCTTTAACTCTTTAAGAAAACGAAGTTTTTTTCATATTTTGTGACAAAAACCGCCGATAAGGGACTTGAACCCTTGACCTTAGGATTAAAAGTCCCACGCTCTACCGACTGAGCTAACCGGGCATGTTTGAAGTCGAAATACCTGCATGTGTATAAATATAACTTTTAAATAACTTCTAAGAATTTCAAAAATTAACATGGGCTCTTATGGGGAAATGGGTTTTTCTAAGCTAGAAAATCGGGGGTTAAGATTTTCTGACGAAACTTTCCAGGAAAATTACTCGGAGAATTCCGCGTCGAATGAGTCTTCGTACACCCAGATCCGATGTCGGCTGTGACCTGTAGGCGTGGCAGAAAAAAAACAAAAGGAGAATATGAACATTAAGTGGCTATGCGTGGTTTCTGGAAAACAGGGGAGGAGTTATCGGATCGAGCTGAAATTTCGCGGATAAGCTCCTGGGCCCTAGGGGACCTTAACTTGTGAATTTCAGCCCGATCGGACAACGTTAAAAGGGGTGGGGGGTGGGGTTGGGTGGTCGAAACTTTCGGCCAGATTTTCCCCATGAAGGAAAAGTCGGAGGGGGATGAAATTTGGCAGGTTTCTTAGTTGGAGCTTGGGCTACGACATGCATCCCTCCCCATCCCTCTGCGACCACTGGAACCGAAGATCGCTTAACATTGTCATGGTTTGCCTCTTTAAAGAGGCATGAGTGTGCCTCCTTGAATACAACAGAAAAGGCTCTCACAAATACCAAAAGTGATGCTAACTTCTCTGAGCCAGTTGTAGTTTCTCAGTGGTGTCCTGCAGGGAACCATATACTTATGGGAATGACTAACTCAGGGCAGCAACTGAAGAAATAAGAAGGCACTAGAGAGTGTTCAGTATCTAGCCACCAAGTTTGTACCATATCTGCAAGAAAAGCCTAATGAAGATTGTCTTAGATCCCTCAATTTCACAATGCTTGTTTACAGAACAAAAAGAGGGGATATTATCATGACTTGCAGGTTGTTGGAAAACATGAGCCTAAGTTCAGTTGTCTCTCTGTTCTCTCTGCCAGAAATAGACAATTCTCTAGCCTCTCTATTCTCTCTATCCAGAAATAGACAAGGCCTAAAAAAGATCATTAGTAGGGGGGAGGGTCATCAAAATCGTAAACAATCCAAAAATGTTGATTTTTTTTGGTTCTAACAGGTCTCCTTTTGGAGAGTTGCTATACTTAACCTTTACCTCTTAGTGTTTTTGCTAGCTATTAAATAAATAAAAAAAAAATCTTCGTCTATCCAAATTATAAAAAAAAACCTAGTCTATCCATAAAAAAAACCTAGTCTATCCATATAAGAGTTTGGTATGATATTGGTATGTCCTTATCATAAAATGGATGGTAAGGCACTAGAGAGTGTTCAGTGTCTAGCCACCAAGTTTGTACTATATCTGCAAGAAAAGCCTAATGAAGATTGTCTTAGATCCCTCAATTTCACAATGCTGGTTTACAGAACAAAAAAGGGGATATTATCATGACTTGCAGGTTGTTGGAAAACATGAGCCTAAGTTCAGTTGTCTCTCTGTTCTCTCTGCCAGAAATAGACAATTCTCTAGCCTCTCTATTCTCTCTATCCAGAAATAGACAAGACCTAAAAAAAACATTAGTGGGGGGGAGGGTCATCAAAAACGTAAACAATCTAAAAATATTGTTTTTTTCGTTCTAACAGGTCTCCTTTTGGAGAGTTGCTATACTTAACCTTTACCTCTTAGTGTTTTTGCTAGCTATTAAATAAATAAAAAAAACTATTGATTTTTGAATTAAAATGGGATAGTTGTAGGCATCAAGTCATGGCTAATTGTAGAAGAAGCTAAGATAGATAGTTCAATTGAGTAAGAAGAAAAACCTGGCATTAATTCCCCCCTTATTAGGATTGTATAAAAAGGAGGATAGCTCATTTGTTTATAGATATGTCTATCTATTATCTGTCCATGCATCATTGCTAGGCAAGTAGAACCAAGATAGACAGTCATAGAGGTACTATAGTGATAGAACCTATAGTTTTTGAACTGTTTGTTTAATTTGGCTTGGGCAAACAGATCATTACATTGCCAGAAAATAAGAGGTAAACCAGGGATGCTTACCTATGGTCTTAGGCAGGTTGAACAAAAAATTTAGAATTGAAACATGATACCATTAATTTTGCCTAGTATGAGAGGCAAACAAGCATCTAAAGTCAAAACTTTTTTCAACTGAAAGTAAGGAGCAACATTAAAACAACTCTTCAATACCATGCTTTTAACACTAAAATATACAGAATAATGTTGACCCTTGATTTCAGTTAAAAAATACTTGTTTTTGCCTCTCCTCAGTACCTTCCTCTTTACACTGGTTTTATTTTTCGTTCCAATTATTTTAAGAATGACTCCTGAATCACAAAGGATGGTTAATTAGAATAACAAGCTTTTTAAAATTTCTTAAAAAAAATTAGCATAAAGAGCAAGGTATTGAGGAGAGGCAACATATAGGTAATGATTCCCTCATATAGGTAATGATTTCTGTTTGTTTTAAAATTTAATTCTGTTCCTTAATTTCAGTTGAAAAACTTGTTTTTTATTTAATTTATGATTGTTTTTTAAATAATACTGGAAAGTCCAGCTCCCCCTCCATGGAATATTCCCTTCTTCCACAAAAAATTCCTCCATGTAAATATCCTTCCACATGCCCCCCCCCCCCCCTTAACCAGAAAAATCCGCCCTGAAAAATGTTTGTATACTTCTCAATAACCAATACTATATGTAAACAATGGGTAAATTTCAAAGCTCGTGGGCCTTCCCCTGGGGACTGTTGGGTGCTAAGTGATCCTCAAAGAAATAGTTATTAGATTTTTTGACTATGCTGAAAATATGGATACCTCAAAATTTTGATTGGGTGACTTTGGTGAAAAAATGAGAGTGGAAGGGGGGCTAGCTGCCCTGCAATATTTTTGGTTACTTAAAAAGGGCACAAGTACTTCTGATTTCCAATCAAATGAGCCCTCTCCCGACCTTCTGCAATCACTTGTTTGATGTTATCACTTCTGTGAAAAACAAACAAATAAACATGCACCCATGATTGTTCTTCTAGCAAAAAGAAAAATTCCACGTTTTTGTACATAGGAGCTTGTAACCTGTACTGTAGGGATCTCTTATGTGCTGAATCTGATGTTATCATTTTTTCATTAAGATCACTTGATGTTTTGGGGCAAACCCCTTTTTCTAAAATTTGGCAAATTTCCCCAAGCTCGTAACTTCTGATGGGTAAATTAAATTTGATGAGTTTTACATGTTTTGAATAAGCATCAAAATTCGATTCTTTTGATGTGTCTGTTGTTATCACAGCTCTGTTTGTTAAAGTTTCAGTTACTATTAAGTTGTAATGCTCCTTACAGCTTGTTACCATGAACTGTTTGAAGACCAGTAACCTATATGTGTACATTTTTAACAGCAGGTTATTAAATTGCTGTTCAAGAAGATGCTCATAGTAAGCTAAAAGTGAATGTCTTTTTTTAGGTAAGAAATGGCAAACCGGACAGTAAAAGATGCAGTGTCTGTTAAGGGAACAAATCCACAATATTTAGTTGAAAAAATAATTCGATCTCGCATATATGACTCAAAATATTGGAAAGAAGAGTGTTTTGCCCTAACAGGTAACTTATTATTCCAATTTTTTATATTATGCATATGCAAAAAATAGGGGAATAATAGTGTCTTGTCAAAAAGAGTCCCTCCTCTCCTGGAATTATTCTAAAGCCTCCCTCTCCATCTTCTAAAAAAAAACACACAGAAAGCACAATTTTAAGCATGTCTCTGCCCTCTCTTGCAAGGTAAATCCTAGGGTCCTTTCTAAAATTTTAACATATTTACAAGTGAGAGCTAGGTAGGTCTAGTGCTTTTATTTTGGAAATAATGTGGAGACATCCTGACTGATTAAGAGGAGGTAAGGTCAGCTTTTAATGCATAATTACACCTTTAAATTAACCAAAGGTCATGGAAGTGACACGTAACTTACAATTCAGATTTGTTATGTCATGCTTACGCACAAAATAGAGGAGGAATAGTGTCTCACCCGCATTTGTTTAAAGAAGCCCCTCCTCTCATGGAATTAATCTAAAGCACACCCCTCCTCCTGAAAATAAGAATGTGCTGAAAGTGTAATTTTTAGCATGTTTCTGCCCTATGGCAGACGTAAATCCTATGGTCCCTTTGTTTATAAGTACGAGTTAGGTAGATCTAGTGCTATTATTTTGGAAATCATATCATGTTAAGTCAGCACAACTGGTGTGGAGGCATCTTGACTGACAAAGAGGGGGTAAAGGCAGCTTTCAACACATAAATACACCTTGAAATGAACCAAAGGTTGTAGAATTGACTGGCTCTGGATAGTTGCAAGGCCATAATAAAAGGATAAAAGAAACTGCAGGGAGATGTTTACACCCATGGGGTCTACTCCATTTGAGGAGTGAAGTCAGAGAATATGTAAGCAGAGACATGCAATTTTGACCAAGAACTGGAAGCATAGGCTTTTCTATGGTCCATATTTTTGCAAATCCTCGTTTAGGGGGTGAGGGGTCATCTAAAATATGTGACACTTAAAATTTATGGACAAAAGCGGTTTGGCTGCGCAAATTTGAGCTACTACTGGACTTGTCAATTAACCCTATAACCATTCTGATTCTTAGTGCCAATTTCATTTTGTGTCACAATAGAAAAATGTTTTATTTAAAAACCCAGCTTTTAGAAAAATTAAAATAAGTTTGAACAAATCGAAAGAAATAAAAATTTGCTCAAATCCATTTCAGGTACATCAAAATTTTTTTTGTGACTTCTAATGAGCTAGAAATGGGATCTTATTATGACAAGACTGTGTACATTCCTTTTGAAAATAGGCTAAATAAATTAACATTTGTTTCAAATATGATATTTTAATATTATAGTTTAAATTGTAAGTTATTTTTACCATCTACATAAATGATAATAGTGTCTTCAGCCACATCTTGAAGTCTTTGAGGCTTTAATCTGACTGGTCAAAATTGTTTTGAATCTTGAACATGATTGGTTGAAAGTTGCCATGCTATATATTGGACAACTGTTTTGAACATACTTGGCTATTTGGACCAAGCTTTGACCCTTATCCCTTTTGTGTAGTTATTTGTTTTATGCTTGCTTCTTTTGGTAATTTCTGCTACGTTCTATTAAGGAAATCCTTAGAAAAATGTAGTTTAAATTGCCGTAGAAAAATAATTAATCAAACAATTAAATAAAATGATCTTTAATATTCAATACGTATGGACAAAACATCAGATGTTTTTCCATGAACACATAACAGAAAAATACTAAATGTATTTATATTTAAATAATAGTTTTGTACCAGGGGAATCTCCACTATGACTGCACAACAGATTCTGAGACCTTAAAATACTCAGGACAATGAAAATAAAATTTGATGAATAAAATTTGATAAAGATTGTTAAATTTGTTAAGTGGGAACTTGCGCAACCATATATATCTGGAAAAGATTGAAAAATCTGGAATTCTAATTTCTAATGAAAATTATCAATAGTATTTGTGGCCCAATCAAGGAGGCACACTCGTGCCTCTATAAAGAGGCGACACACGACAATGTTAAGCGATCTTCGGTTCCAGTGGTCGCAGAGGGATGGGGAGGGATGCATTTCGTAGCCCGAGCTCCAACTAAGAAACCTGCAAAATTTCATCCCCCTCCAACTTTTCCTTCATGGTGAAAATCTGGCCGAAAGTTTCGACCCGTCAACCCCAGCCCCCCTTTAACGTTGTCCGATCGGGCTGAAATTCACAGGTTAAGGTCCCCTAGGGCCCAGAAGCTTATCCGCAAAATTTCAGCTTGATCCAATAACTCCTTCCCTGTTTTCCAGAAACCACGCATAGCCACTTAAAATTCATTTACTTTTTTTTCCTAGACGCCTACAGGTCACATCCGACATCGGATCTGGGTGTACGAAGACTCATTCGATGCGGAATTCTCCGAGTAATTTTCCTGGAAAGTTTCGTAGGAAAATCTTAACCCCCCGAAAGTTTCGACCCTCCAACCCCCCCCCCTTTTAACGTTGTCCGATCGGGCTGAAATTCAGAAGTTAAGGTCCCCTACGGCCCAGGAGCTTATCCGCGAAATTTCAGCTCGATCCGATAACTCCTTCCCTGTTTTCCAGAAACCACGCATTAGCTATTTAATTAACGGATTTCTCTCCATAAGAGCCCATGTTAATTTGAAATTTTTTAAAAGTTATTGAGAAGTTATATTTACACACATGCAAGTTATTAGCTCAGTTGGTAGAGCGTGAGACTTTTAATCCTCGGGTCAAGGGTTCAAGTCCCTTACGGGCGGTTTTTTTTCACAACATCAAAAAAAATTTGATAACACCTGGACAGCTTATCATTTGGGAGATAACAGAATATTAGCTTCTTATGAGCAAAAGAAACATTTCGGTCATTCTATCTATTTTTTTTTCTATTTTATACAATGATTTAAAAGCGGGGGGGGGGGGCGGCAGCCACCCAAGTTCCTCTCCTAATTCCTGTACGAGGAGTACAGGAATTATTAAATTACATCCACCATGGATTGTAGAAAAAATGTACAGAAATAATATGAAAAAAACTTCGTTTTCTTAAAGAGTTAAAGAGGCTGCGTCCCAAAGTCGAACCTTAAAACGTACAGGAATTAGAAGAGGCAGTTGGGGGGCTGCCGCCCCCCAAACCCCCAGCTTTTAAAGACTCTTTTGTACAGGTTTTTTGTTTTTTTGCTAACCCCCCGCTCTTGGCTTCGGAAAGGCCCTCTTTTAATTAACAAAAAATTGAAATGAATGAATAATGGAATAACTTCGAAAAATGTTAAACACAAGAGGACAGGAGAACCATTGCGCCGAAACTAGTAATTAGTAACAATGAAGTCCCCCCACAAAAAAAACCTGTACAAAAGAGTCTTTAAAAGCTGGGGGTTTGGGGGGTGGCAGCCCCCCAACTGCCTCTTCTAATTCCTGTACGTTTTAAGGTTCGACTTTGGGACGCAGCCTCTTTAACTCTTTAAGAAAACGTAGTTTTTTTCATATTATTCAAAAAGAAGAAACGTGGGTGAAAAATCAGCAAAAATGAGCTAAAACCTTTTGGGACCAAATAGCTTAAGAAGGTGTAGTTGTCTATGCTTGAATTATTAGAGACAAAACACCATGTAAAATTTAGTAATCTAGTTTTTCTTATTAGTTTTCACGCTGCAATGTGGCAACACTGACAGAAATGTGGTACTGCCCTAGAAACTTCAAAATTTTGAAACAACCAAAGAGAAATCTTAGAATACTAAAATTTCAGATATAAATAGACAAAATTTAACACTAGTCCCTGGGACCTACTAAATGTTTTTATTTCAATGTCCTTAGTACATTAATGAAGAATATTATTTTTTTTTCTAGCTGAGCTCCTTGTTGACAAAGCAATGGAATTAAAAGCTGTTGGCGGTGCCTTTGGCGGCAATATAAAACCCACACCATTCCTCTGCCTTGTTCTGAAGATGCTTCAAATTCAACCTGAAAAAGACATTGTTGTGGAATTTATTAAGAACGAAGATTTCAAGTAATGCAAATATTACGTGCTCATTTTGTGGTGCTGCGTCTTAGTGTGGCCTTAAATATTGTTTATAATGCCTATAACTTAGGGTATACCCAAAATGTTTGCAGTTTCAGGAGATAACATCACCTTGTTCTCCCCATGACTGGCTCAATAGATAAGATGATTTTATTTGACAAATACCTACACAATATTTTAAGAACACCTGCTAAGAAAACCCCCTAAGGGCTTGTTGGGAGCAGGTAGAAATCTGCCTCTAGGCGTTATAGGTGTTATTACGCCTAAAAAAATTGTCCTCGAAGGGTGGACAGATAGGGCATCCATAAACAAAAATGTCACCTATCTCCTACCTTCAAAATTTATGAACTTAAACATTCACTTTCTGCATTTAATTCCATTTCAAGCACGATTCGTGTTGCTTCTTATTTTCTTAAAGAACTAAACGATTTGCAATACAAGACTATATTCATATGATTACCTGCCAACGTCAAAGGTATTAAAAACTTTGGTTAAAAAAAGGTATGTGATTTTTACCCCCAGTTAAGTTACATTCCCCCCACAGATATTACAATTGTTATTGGAATTTCTTCTCTACTCCCCAATATAATTTAAGGCTGAAACTTGGTGTTATACTAAGTGTTTATTGCATTGTTTTTGTATTCATACTCTTCCTAACGTTTTGGATAACCTTGTTTTCCAAAGAGGAAATAGAGGAGCAGGAGTTTATATGAAAGCATAAGAGGAAACACTGGAAACAACGGGGGATGCTAAATGTCTATTTCTATTAAAGTAATTACGTAACAGTGAGTAAAGCAATGAAGACACGCCCGTAGTTTTGTTTTTTAGGTGGGTCCCTTAATAACAAAAAACATATTGGATGATTTAAGTAAGAATTATCCAGAAATTTAGTAAAATTTAGCATGTCAGATTTTCCTCTAATTTAATATCCCTTTAAATCCTGAAGCAAATTCACCTGGAAGTAGCTTCATTAGTTTGTTTCGTCCCTAGTGTAAACTTTTTAATGGCACGATCTGTGGGATTGGCAGCATTAATGCGAACATTAGCAATGCTAAAGCAGCCGAGATCCAATTTTCTTTGTTTTTCTGTGTTATTGGTCTGTTAGAAAACATCCCTTTTCCCTACAAAATCGAAGTCAAAGCACCATCTAACAGCACCTACTAGCATCGTTTTAATTAAAATAATGGTTATTTGAATTGTAATTTGCTAAAATTTAAGGAGTATATACTCTTATAAAATATACACAACATATTTTGGAAATTCGGAATTTATTTATGCAGTATCGCCATCTAATTTTAAATTGCTTCAAAGTTGATGTTAGTAAATCATGTACCAGGAGTGCTGTAAAGAAGATAACGGTCAGAGAATCAAGGATGTATTCCCATACTAAGTACTTTACCGCCCTCTTTAACTTGCTATTTGAGGCCCTATTGCACTTGCAATTTTTTTCTAGTTCTATTTTATATTTTGTGCATTTAAAATAATTACTCTTTAGGAGCTGATCAAGTCACTTATAAAATTTGATCACGTTTCTTAACCGTCTTTAGGAAGATAAGGTACCTTAAGGGATCACATTGTCTCATCCATTAAAACCTTTTTTAAATATATTTTTCCGTTATTTTAAATCTCTTGATGCTTTTTGTTTCTCCGGCATTATGCCTCTCAATTATAAAAGAGAGAGAGAGAGAGAGAGAAATAATTTATTAACCAATATAACGCTTACATAATCTTTCAAAAGTCATCGGGGAAACCCACTGGGTTGTATATGATGGTTGTTTCCGTCCTTATAATCTACTAATATTTATTCACGCTTCACCTATAAACCAAATCACTAATACACACTCAAATATCACATATTCGGCGTTTTTCTCACAGTTATTTCGTTATGCAAGGATTTGTAGTAATTATATTGATTTTAAAAATAGATGTAAAATCCTACGACAAAAATTGATATTAAGAGGTTTTTCTGCAAATAAATTAACTTGGCAATTAAAAAAATTTAGTTTTCCTTATAACGAACTTTTAAATAAATGCCAAAAGAATTATCTGGAAATACTTAAAGAAATTTTCGGCTAATTTCGGAGCTTCGCGAAAAGATGATGCAGCGCCATTTATTTTGAATTGTGTTTTTAATAGAGGGGATTTTTTTTTAAAAATAGCCACATGGTAAAGATGAATTCTATAATTGTTTAGTTCATTCAGGTTTTTTGCAAAGTGTTAATATTTGTGGTTTGGTAAAATTTATCATATTTAGTTTACCTAATGTTGCTAAAAAGAGGAATATATTAACAGGATAAGCTTGTTTTGGTGTTACTTGGTTGTTCTACATTTGCTTTTTTTTTCATAGACATGTATTTTGGGGGTGATACCTGACACGGGGATGCCATGGATATTCTGTGGTAGGCACAACACTTGACTGGGTAGAGAATTTAAAGTGCCGAAACCCTATAGGCAAGTGTATTCTCCTGATGAGCCCTTGTGTTGGGTTGTTGCCTCTGAATTATTTGTCTTTATTGTTTCTATTGTTTGGTAAATGACGACTTATACTTATTGACGACATGACTGCCTGTCCATGGATTATTCTTTATGGTTGATTGTGTATGGCTATGCTGTTTGACCTATGTGTTTGTATGGATGAGTAGGGTTAAGGCCTCAGTCAAGTGCTGGTCTATACTAATCACTAATTTAGGAAAACAGTCTTCCTTTTCTCCTTCTGTCTCTTTTTTTTTTTTTTTATGTGTTTGTGCTGTTGCATTGGTGATTTCTCTTTTCATAATATATATATATATATATATATATATATATATATATATATATATATATATATATATATATATATATATTCGTTGTTTTATGTATGTTTTATATATTTATTTTATTTAATTTTTAGTGCTGTATTTGGAATCATCTGATTTGGAAGTGGGTTTCATTGACAGAAACGCGAATATGGTATTTGACTAGAACAAAAAGTTAGGAATCTAATGGTAGCCAACTACTGCTGCTTTATTAAGATGTTTCCTAATGTAGATCTACCCCATAAGAATATTTTTGATATAGAGGCTTAGATATGTTTTTGATAAAGAGGCTTAGATATGTTTTTGATAAAGAGGCTTTGATATGTTTTTGATAAAGAGGCTTAGATATGTTTGGTAACGAATTTAATCTTATAGGTATGTTCGAGCTCTTGGTGCATACTATATGAGGCTCACTGGCACATCGGTTGACTGCTTTAAATATTTGGAACCGTTGTTGAATGACTACAGGAAGATACGACTCCAAAATAAACAAGGCCGTGAGTCCCCTTCCGTTTTATTCATTTTTTTTTCATTAAACATATTATCGTTTTATATTTTGTCCTTTTTTCGTCAGTATTGTATCTATTCCCCTGGATTTGCTACTGTTGACCCGGTAGGATGAAACATTTAATGGCTTAGCTGCTGTAAAAACCTTAAATTCTTTAACACTTTGAGTACCTAAATATTTTAAGTAGTTTAAATACTTTAAATACTTGGAGCCTTTAAATATTTTAATTATTTAATTCCGTACTTTAAATAAATTAGGTACCTTAAATCTTTAAATGTTTAAATTCTTTATTACTTTAAATACTTCAAACTATTTAATAATTTAAGTACTAGTAACTTTGGTTGAAAGACTAGGAAGATGCGATTCAAAAAAAGGCCAAGAATTCTCGTCTGTTTTATTTATTTTTTCTTTAGCAACATTTTATATTGGCTCCTGCCTTTTTATTGCATCAAAATTGTATCCATTCCCCTAGACTCGCCACTGTTGGCCTGTTAAGGCCAAATACTTGGTGCCTTTAAGACCGATAAATACTTGATGCTTGAACTCTTTAGATATTTTAAATGCTTTAAAACTGTAAATACTTGAAGCCTTTGTTAGGCTCCTACCTTTTTATTGCATCAAAATTTTATCCTTTCCTCTAGACTCGCCACTTTTGGCTCGTTAAGGCCAAATACTTAGAGCCTTTAAGACCGGTAAATACTTTAATGCTTGAACTCTTTAGATAGTTCAAATGCTTTAAAATTGTAAATTCTTAAAGCCTTTGCTAGGCTCCTACCTTTTTATTGCACCAAAATTGTATCCTTTCCCCTACACTCGCCACTGTTGGTCCGTTAAGGCTAAATACTTGGAGCCTTTAAGACCGATAAATACTTAATGCTTGAACTCTTTATATAGTTTAAATGCTTTAAAACTGTAAATATTTGAAGCCTTTGTTTACTGACTGACGGCAGAGACGATTCCAAAATAAACGAGGCCATGAGTTTCCTGCCTTTTTTATTATATGTAGCATCTTTGTCGTTGTGCCATTGCTGTACTGAAGTAGTACCTTTTGTTTGTCCCTAATTTTTATACTTTCATGTTTTTGTGCTGACTGACATACTCCTTACTGTTTAACAACTGAGACCCTAATTTCTATGGTTTATTGTTCGTGTTTTTTTCTTTTGGAAAACTTGTTTTTATCTTATTCGAAGTGATAATATTTGGTTTGATCCACTCTGAAATTCTGAAAATTTGTTGAGTTCAGCTAAAGTTCTTTTTTCTATACAAAAACAGATGAAAAAATTTTTATGAAGAGGCGAACTCCCTCAAAAAGCCAATCTTTGGCGAAACATATTTATAACTATAACCAATTAGAGGCTCGGAATAGAAAGCACGGAAAGAGTAGGGCCATAAATACCTTACCTTAGATCCTCTGGTGCCTCTAGAGGCCCCTAGGGCATCAACAAGGAGTCTCCAGTCATCATGGTATTCCACTGCCGCCAGTACAAATACCGTTCGGGTTGGAGCGGAGGATGCAGCGGAGCACAGATCGGACTGATATGTCGGCGTAGGTGTTCTTAGGACGACCCCTCCTCCTTGATCCTTTACGTTGCCACAAATAGGTTGCCTTGAGAGATCTAGGGTCAACTTTCTAAAGACATAGCCAAGATACATAGATGTTGGCAAATGTTATCGAACGGTTCGAGGCAACGAACTGTAACTAAGGAAGCGACTCGCCTCAATAGTAACCGAACTCTAAAAAGGGAATTTTAAAATCAATAGGTACATCAAAAGAATCAGCTTATTGTGTTGATTCCAAATATTTGAGATTCATTAAGTTTAGTGTTACCCATCAAGAGTTTTCTTAATTAGGGGGAAAGATTGCATAAAATTAAAGAAGTCTTAATGACAATCACACCATCAGATTGAGCGTACCAGAGAACCCTACTATTGAAGTTTTAACCTCCTATTTGTAAAAATAGTTTGTTTTTTTGCCAGAAGGCAGATCACGGATGCTTGCTAATTTTTTTTTTATTTTTTTTTTTGTTCCAGGGATGATTGTTTCAGAATAAGGGTCCTAAAAGATTGGGGGAGGGTGGATTTGAACGGAAATTAAAAGTTGTAGTGCCCTTTTTAAGTAACCGAAAAGATTGGAGAGCAACTGGGCCCCCTCCCACGCTCATTTTTCTTCAAAATTATCTGATCAAAATTTTGATAGCCTATAGCCATTTTGTTTATTATAGTTGAAAGATCGAATAATTATGTCTTTAAATGTGGAATAACCTCCCATAGTCCTTGGGGAGAGACCTGTAAGTTATGAAATTCGCCCATTGTTTACGTATACAATTTGTTATTGGGAAGTATACCGACATTTTTTAGGGTGTGTTTGTGTTTAGGGTGGATTTCTATAGTTAGAATCTTCCTTGGGGAGGGAAATATCTGGGGGTGAATATTCCAGGGGAAACTTTACACTGGGGGGGATTTGACAGAATTACTATGCGGAATTCTTTTTAATTGTCTTACATTCTCTTTGCCAAATTTATCATGTAGAGATGATCCGGGGGAATCATCCAGGGGCTTTTTTTCGTGTGTTTTAATTTCCGGGAAATCATTTCCACGGAAGGGGGCATTTCTGGAGTGATCGAGAAACCGATTAGAAATTAAAGTCTCATTAAAATGAAAGAATGCTAAGAAGAATTTTTCTGGCTGTATCGTCCGCAAGCAGTTTTACTGGGAGGAAGGATTCTCAGCGAGGATGATCCTGTCTGGAGGGAATTTGACGGGGAGGGGGGGGATGCACTTTACTTTGGATGAAATTTCCAAGGAGGAGTTTTCCCTGAGGGGGAGGGTTTATTTCATAGAGTGTGAGCCAGATTTACTGTCATTATTTGAAAAACGAATGGAAATCATTCCATGTATGAAGGGTTGCCCCCTTCTCAATACCTTGCTCTTTCCGCTAAAGTTTGACTGGTTCCAATTTTTTAAGGGTGTCGACTGAAACATCGGGGCCGTTTTGTTAGAATAGAAAGCTTTTTTAAAAGTGCTAACAGCTTTAGCACAAAAAGCAAGGTATTGAGGAAGGGGCAAACCTTCAGATATGGAATAAATCTGCCAAAATTACTATGCAAGTTTTGTATTAATTTTTCATGTGAGGTGAGCCGAATTCGTTGAAAAACGTCCAGAAATTAAAAAAAAAAAAAAAAACAGTTTTTTAAAACTAAAAGTAAGGAGCGACGTTAAAGCTTAAAATGAACAAAAGTTATTCCGTATATGAAAGGTGCCGGTTTTTCCTCAACGCTTCACTCTTTACGCTATAGTTTTTATCGTTTTAAAAAGTAGAGTTGCGACAAAGAGTCAAACTTTAGCCTAAAGAGCGTGGTGTTGAGGAGGGGAAGCCCCTTTCACATATGTAGTAATTTCTGTTCGTATTGTTTTAATGTCGCTCCTTACTTTCAGTTAAAAAAACTTTTTTATTATTTCATTAACAAGATCCTTGTTGGTGTTTGTTGGTGGTGTTGGTGTTTTTTCCTGGTGTTTGTGTGCTTGTTGGTCAATCTTTCCAGTGCGTGTTCAAGATTCTTTGGAAATGTGTAATATAAAAGACCAGTATCCTACTCCCATGCTCTGAATTGATATGTCATGATTGGGATGCGTGTGTCAGAATCGACAGAACCTGACTATAGAGGAGTCTGAGTTTGATACGGAGTGAGAAGACGTGGACCGCCAGACTCTCTTCATTCTGTTGAAATCTCTAGCCTATAAGGGACGTGACTTGTTTCTCCAATTGGTCAAAGTTTTCAGTTATACATACAAGGACTATGAATTTTTCACTCGTTCAAGCTAGTCACCATTGCACTTGATCTGAGTGGAGAATGGGAAGTCGCCACACATTTAATTTTGTCGGCGTTTATTCCGATCCCTCGATTTATCTTGCCCTCGTGGTAATTTTTTCAAGAAGTTGTTAGAGGCGTTGCGTGCATTTCTCAAGGATATTGACGTCTTGAACAAAGTTAAGGCCACCTTTTTTTTACTTTTCTCAAAATATAGTCAATTACTATGATAAGCATCAACGGTGATAGGATTCAGTTTCTATTAACTCCTGAGAGAATCCTAAAGTGTCAACACAAGCCTCAGAATTCAGATGCATAGTGGAAATTATTTTTATTCTATTTGATTGAGTACCATTATGGGAAAGTATCTTCCATAGGATTTCTCGAGTAAGTCGATTGTGTTTCAAAATCAACGACTATCATGTAGATTTTGGGCCGGAATTCACAAAATTCTTCTGCGAGTACTCAAAGGATGAGTACAAGATATGCAGAGGACCGGTCAGGTTTGAAACTTTGTTGTTCTATGAAGTGGAGAAAGCATGGAAAGAATAAGGGGGTCACAATTATTTATGCGTGTTTCTGACCGTTGAAGGGAGAGTTGTTTATATCTAATGGACGAAGCAAAGGCCTTGAACTTGCTTCAAACACAGGAAGATGAGAAAGACAGTCGTTTTGAGACTGTTGGACGGGGAATTTGCTTCCTCTACTGGGTATTGCAACGGGCCTTAATGCTGTTTATACCTGTTTCAGGCAGAATTAAATAAGCACCAATACCATATTTCCTCGTTTGGTTTTTTACATATTTTCCAGTCTTTCTTTTCTTGTAATTATGTTCTTTTTTTACTCTTTTTTAGAATATGAATTGCTTCATATTGATGAATTTGTTGACAACTTGCTCCGTGAAGAAAGATATTGTGACGTTATTCTCCCTAGAATACAGGTAAGCCTGATGATAGATTTTAAGTTTTGACGGAACTAGCACTTTTAATACAAATAATTTTATGTTACATGTTGTTACAATCATGCTCAAACAAATTTTTTAAGAACGTGTTAGAATAAAATTTGTTACCGAGCAGACAGTAATTACTGTCTTAATTTAGTTCTTTAATTTTGTTTTAATTTAATTTAGTTTACTGTCTGAATTGCTTTCTATTTAGTTCAGGAAAACCCCGATCAACTTATCAACTTATTAAAACCCCGATCAACTTGTTTGCTTTGAGGTTTTCTTGATTTTTTCTTAGCATCCGTAAGTTGTTGAGGGAAAATAAGTTTCGATCAAAAGTTTTCCGGAAATGGTTAAAAGAATGGGCTTAAAAAATTGGAACCTAGTGGAACGGGGCAAAGAGGAAAACGTTTGAACAGATTGATAATGGGTTGTGCGCATCTATGTTTGATTCAAATGGCTTGGTGCTACGATCATTTGTTGGTAGTAATAGTGTTAATAGACGTGTGGAACGTTAAGCTTTCGTGTTTATATTATGTTGCTTGTGTTTGTGGTGTTTCTGTTAAGTTTGGTGTTTATGTTATCTCATTTTTGGATTTCTTCCTCGGAAAAATCAATGCATGCCTTCTAAAACCCGAGTGTTCTTGAATTATACAATTATTCATTGTTTTTGTCCGGAGACACTAAACAACTAATAATTTTGATTTATTCTTATGATTGTGAGCGCAGAAGTGACTAGAATGTTTGTCCCTTTTATTTATTATCGTCTTAAACCTTTTCCACTGAAAGACCACATTCTTAAAACAAGATTCGAAATTATTAGTGGAATTAATAAGTCTATTAAACTGATTTATAAGAATAGATTGTCGAATTGCGATGTTCGGAACAGTAAAATTGATAAACTTACAATCCGCCAAAACCTGAAATCTAAAGTTACAATCATGTCTACCAACAAAAATTTTCATGATCTATATTATGTCTACCAACATAAATTACAATCATGTCTACCAACAAAAAAAGCTTTTCATGATCTAGATTGCCTTTGGAACAGTCCAGAATTTGCAATCTGGTCTTTCAGTAGAAAAGGCTATTTATAAAGGGGCTCATCTTATTGTTTCCGTCATTTTAAGGGTGCGGGTGTAATAATAACAAATAATTAATCATTAGTGATGAAAATTGACGTTTTGAACGTTTGCTATATTTTTTATGTAAAATTACCCAACCAATTGTTGTTAGAAAAGAAAAGCAAATTATTACAATAACTATTACCATAGAGGCAGTTGACTCATATTCATGGTATATTGTTTTGGGTTCTTGTATGATACACGCCCTACTTAACGTTCTTCTAATATGTTTCTCTTACATTCAATCCTAATGAAATATACCAAAGTGAGATAAAATATAAAACTTTAGAAACAAATTTGGGCTATATATTTGCACATTAGAGGGGTAGGGGTAAAGTATAGTGGATCTGCATTGTTTGTGTGCTAGGTACAATTATTCTACATATTATGCAGTCAGAATTGTTTTCTAACTTCATCCTTAGACCTTAGATCCTCCTGTGCCTCCAGAGGCGCCCAGGGCATCAACGAGAAGCCGCCAGTCATCCCTCATGTGCGCCGCAGCAAGGACATCTTCCCACGCCGGTTGAATGGAAGCATTTATGTTTCGCAGGTCCGTCTGATAGGTGCGCCGCAGTGTATTGCGCGGCCTGCCTCTTCTTCTTCTTCCTTCTGGTTGCCTCTGGAACGTCGCTTTCGGGATCCGGGAATCGTCCATGCGAAGTACATGCCCCAAGTATTTCCACCGACGTGTCCTAATGACATCTGTCACTATGGGTTGTCCAGTCATCCGTCTCACCTTCTCATTAGAGATTTTTTGTGACCAATGGATGTTTAGTATTCTCCGGAGACATGTATTCTCGAAAGCTAGAATTCGCCTTTCTTGCGTGTTATTCAGATGCCAGGTTTCGGAAGCATATAACAGGACGGGGATGACGTTGCTATTGAATAGACGAAGCTTGAGTCGGAGGGAGAAATTCTAACTTCATACTGTCCAAATACTTTATCCCCCCCTAATGTGCAAATATATAGCCCAAATTATATATTTTTCATCTATTCTGTCACTTCTCTTTGTCTTGTCTCAGACTAAGCTGAAAGTAACTAACGAAAAAAAAGGTTCTACAATGCGTCAATGAATGAACAACATTAGGTAGGGCGTTTATCATACGGTTTATACGGTTAATTTTTGTAGGAAAATGAATGAAAACGCTTTAGGAATTATAACAGGTGCCACAAGGTAGCCACATAGTGGTGCAAGCCGGGGATTGCCAGGAAATAATACCAATAAAAAAATGAACATGGAATTAAGTCAAATGTCTTTTTCCCTTAAATTTACCTTTAATAATCCATCCTCCCTCAACGGATCCAGATTTATTGATCAAAAGCTAAGCTTTTCATGCAATACCGTATTTTTGATGTCGTGGGTATACTTACAGTGAATTTCTCAGCATTTATATAGACAATCCTTCATCTGTAGTCATTGGGTCGATCACAGCTCGTATAAAGGTTCCGTATATTTACTACTCAAAACAGAATTGTTTGATACAAGAGAAATGTCCCTTTCTGTAGTATATTTTCTGACTTGCAAAGTTGAAGCAAACCGCTTTTATTTATTTCAATCAGATCCTATATAAAAGTTCTACCTTTTTGTTTTTATTATAGAAACGCTGGTTGTTAGAAGAGGCAAATGAGTTATTACCAAGGATTTCAGCGCTAGAGGAGGATTTGGATGCCGAAGATACGGAAGAAGAATCAGATCAAGAGATAGTTCCTCCTCCACCGGTATTAAGAGTGGAACATAGAGAGAGGGAGAGAAGGTCAGTGGCGTTCTATCTTGAGACTATGGGGAGGGTTGAATATTATAATTGAACTAGAGTCCTATCTACGGCATTGATTGTCTGCCCCAAGTAGTAATTGTTGCCAATAATGTTTTCCGACACAAGTCGACCAAGTCCAGACAGGCAGGGCTATGAAGTCATAGTTGGTCGTAATTTACGGCCAAAACGGGTTAGCTCTTAGGAATGAATGCCTTGAAGTCGGAGTCGTCAGAATTTAAGGCTTTCGAATCTGGATCGTAGAAAATGAATAGACTCCGACCTCTGTACCTTTCAAACTATTGTTTAAGTTGGGTTTTTGAATTCATCAACTAGAAAACTACAATAAATGAAATAAGGAATAAACTATAGTTCCGTTTTTTCGGTGGAACCTTCCCCTTTTTGATGTCGTGGAATTTTGCTCTTGTGCAATCTTCAGCTGCATTAAAACGAATTTCTCAAGAAAAAAAAAATCGAAACTTACTTTTTGAAGCCACAAATATTCGGCCTTGCAGAGAAGCAAATCTCGTGATATAGGCTCTCTTAAATACCTGTTTAGTATCCGCGGAAACATCTTGGTCAATATACGGCTTTTGACTTGGTTTGTGAATGTATATGGCAGTGGTAAAAGTGCTAAATTTGGGTTGCCATTTTTGTCACCTTAGTTATACTGTACTTGAGAACTGTATCTGGGTATGGGCACTCAGAAAGTGTCAAAATATGGACTTGTTCCGCGTTAATGCTGAGCATCCAATCTAAAAAATTTAAGGGCTTTGGATGTGAAATAGAATTTTCTTCTTTGATTTTTTGGTTTTCTAGTTTATTTTTTTTACATGTGTTTATGTTTTATTTGTTTTGGTCTCGTTTTTTTCCCCTTCTTTTTATAAAAGTCTCTCAATGCGAAAACGAAATATTAAAGGATATTTAGTTCAATTGTTTCATTATTTAATTACTACTTCTACTACTAACAACTCACCGCAGCACCAAGCCGCCTGAGGCCAAAATAGTTACGCACGCTCCTCCTCCATCCCAACCTATTCAAAGCTTCCCTCTTTACACCCTTCCAAGAAGTTCTCATTTCATTTAAATCTTTCTTTATCCCATCCTCCCACCCCAGTTGGGGACGACCTGCTTTCCACTTAGCCCGAGGTGGTTGGCCGAAGAGGACAATCTTTGACAATCTATCACGCTTCATCCACAGAACGTGCCCCTAACGATCTAAACCTTTCTTTTATTATAGCCTAGAAAGTGTGATTGAATCACACTTTTCGTACAGCGTTCTGTTTGAAATAAGATCAGTCAGCCGGGTACCCAGAACAATCCGTAGGCAATTTCTCTGGAAAACATCTAGTTCATCCGCTTTTCGGAGCGCTAATATATTTAATTCACTATCTTGCTTAAAAGCCTTATCCATTATCATATGTTTCTGTAGCTTTGGATATTTATGTCTTTATTTTTCATTTTAATTTCTTAAATTGCATGGCTTGGGCTCTTTCATCAAATTGATGACCCCTCCCAGGAAACGACTAATTTATTTCCTTTGCCCAAGAGAGGGAAGAAGATTTTATGTAGTTGCTTATGTACCTGTTTTCCTTCAGCTTTCAGTACGTTGATTTGATTAACTATCTGATTTTAAGCCTACGACAAAAGTACGACAAAAAATACGGTCTAATGCATAGAAGGTGTGCCTCTGCAGTCCTAAGTAATGATTTAGCCAATAATGTTCAATTTGCCAAATCTAATAATTTGCCAATAATTTTTTCCATCAAATTGCATTCCCGAAAACATACTGAGAATAGTTGAAAAGAGTTGTTAAATTTGCTGTTAAATAGTTGAAATTAGTTACCAAAAGAAATTAAGCCGATCTAATGTTTTAAAGAAAGATATGTAACGCCTAAGCTGGATTCTGAGCCATTTCCACAGCCTTGAATTGATTAAGTATTTGATTTCAGGTTTACTGCAAAAACAGGATAAAGAATTAATTTAGATATAATTGTCAGTTTGCCAATAGTTTTGTCTAATCTAATAATTTGAAATTTTGGAAATGGGAGAAGGAAATGTAACGCCTAAGCTGGATTCTGAGCCATTTCCACAACCTTGTGTTAATTTGAGAAAATTTGCCAACATTTTTTGTCGTTAAACTTGGACTTTTCTTACATGTTACAAGTAAATTTGGACCACACCCTTACAAAAGGACTTCGCTTTATATCTAAATAGGATTATAAAATCCATTGCTTGAAGAATAGAAATTTAGACATTTAGATTATAGGGTTCTAAGAAATATTAGTGTTCTAAGACTATATATAGTGTTCCCAGGGCTACAAGATCTAGTGTTCCAAGATTATAGTGTTCCAAAATCTACAAATTTGAGTCAAAAATTTCCACTCTATCTCATTTTTTTAAATAATTTTCTTATATTGATTATTTACTGGGTTATTATTTTTATTGATCATTATTTACATTGATAATTTCTTATCTTACAGGGAATACCGAGAGGAACGGAGTAATCGAGTTCGGGACCGTGATCGTGATAGAGTTCGAGATAGAGATCGTGATAGTAGGCACGAAAGGAGGGAAGATCGAGGAAGCAGGAGTCAACATGAAAGAAGAGATCGAGACTATTCAGAGAGGTATGTCGAAATGAATTCGTTTTTGTGGCACTTGGTATTGACCAAGTGACATATAGCAATCGCAAATTCTGTCGGTCTGTCGGTCCCGGTTTTGCTACTTTAGGCACTTCCAGGTAAGCTAGGACGATGAAATTTGGCAGGCGTATCAGGGACCGGACCAGATTAAATTAGAAATAGTCGTTTTCCCGAAACTTCATGAAACTTCATATTTAGAAGGACCTCGTAACTCAGGTCTCTTATTTTAAATCTCTTCCGGATCCAGCGTAATTGGGGGGGGGGGAGGGCAGTTGGGGGGAAACCGGAAATCTTAGAAAATACTTTAAGTGGTGAGATCAGGATGAAATTGGATGGGAAGAATAAAAACCTGTCTAAGATACGTGACTGACATAACCGGACCGGATCTGCTCTCTTTGGGGTAGTTGGGGGGGGGGTTAATTCTGAAAAATTAGAAAAATGAGGTATTTTTAACTTACGAACGGGTGATCGGATCTCAATGAAATTTGACATTTAGAAGGATATCGTGTCTCAGAGCTCTTATTTTAAATCCAACCGGATCTGGTGACATTGGGGGGGGAGTTGGGAGGGGGAAACCTAAAACTTGTCCCGACCGGATCTGCTGACTTTGGGGGGAGTTTGGGGTAGGGAACCTAAAATGATTGAAAACGCTTAGATTGGAGGGATCGGGATGAAACTTGGTGGGAAAAATAAGTAGAAGTCTTAGATACGTGATTTACATAATTGGAACGGATCTGCTTATTGGGGGGGGGGGTAATTCTGAAAAATTAGAAAAAATTACGTATTTTCAACTTACCAAGGAGTGGTCGGATCTTAATGAAATTTGATATTTAGAAGGACCTCGTAACTCAAGTCTCTTATTTTAAATCTCAACCGGATCCAGCGTAATTGGGGGGGGGGCAGTTGGGGGGTACCGGAAATCTTTGAAAATACTTAAAGCGGTGAGATCAGGATGAAACTGGATGGGAAGAATAAAAACCTGTCTAAGATACGTGACTGACATAACCGGACCGGATCTGCTCTCTTTGGCGGTGTTGGGGGGGGAATTTGGAAAATTGATGTATTTGTAACTTACGAAAGGGTGATCAGATCTTAATGAAATTTGATGTGTAGAAGTATTTTGTGCTTTAAAGCTCTAATTTTAAATTTTGACCAGATCCTGTGACATTGGGGTGATTGTAGGGAAACCGGAATTCTTGGAAAACGTGAAAATTGGGGAATAGGAATAGGAATAGGTTTTATTTGCACAATCTCTCGTAGTCATAAAACTAAATGGCACTTGTGCTTACAAAAAAAGGATCAAATCAAACGACAAAAAAAAATCAGAAGACAAATAGGATAAAATCAACAATTGTTATACTTTGATACAAAGAAAGGGATGAATGAGTTGGAAAAACGATTTGTTCGTGAAGGAGGTGCTGCTAATCTGTCAATTTTCTTCGACCTAGCACTTCGATGTTTCACTAAAACTGGTGGTAGTATCGATCTGTATTTATCACTTCTGAGAAGATATTGGCCAAATTCAGGGATCAAACTGAGACGACGCTCTTGAAGAGAGGGAATTTGTAAAGTGGATAATGCTAACTTATATTCGGTAAAAGCATCGCACAATATTACTTTGACTGCTCTTTTTTGTATTGACTCAAGCTGGTCACTTAGGTAAATAGTGTTATTGACTTGTGGGCCCCATACGGGACATGCATACTCTAAAATTGGTCGAATGTAAGTGAGATAGGCTATCCTTAGTTGTGTCACTGGGAAACCAAATCATCGCACTATTTGCCTTTTTGATAATTGTATCGACATGAAGGCTGAAAGAGCAGTCGATGCTAAACTTGACACCAAGCACTACTGCCGAAGATTCACTAGGATAAGGAGGAGGAGGGCACACAAAGTCTCTCTTCAGGGGATCAAAGCGAAGGATTTTAGTCTTTCCTTCGTTGACTTGGAGGCTGTTCGCAGTACATTCATCTTTAAAGTTGTTGATTATTTCGTTACAGAATTGGGGGACAGCCTCAGACTTCTCAACAATGTACTTCAGTAGGACTGACAAGTCGTCTACATACTTGAATCTTTCTTCGTAGCCGGAAACGATGAAATTTATCACTGCCAAAAACACTAGACTAGCGAGCTTAGTACCTTGTGGGGCTCCATATGTAAGCTCGACCCATTCGGAGTCGGTATCTCCTGGGAAAAGACTGTAAACGCACTGATAGCGGGCTTGTAAAAAATTGATCACTAAAGGGGAGTATGTTTTTGCGCACCCATGGTGCGTAGATTTGTGATAGCAACGAAATGGGGAATAAGATCAAAAGCCTTTCGGTAGTCTACGAGGAGAAGGTCGACTATAGCACTTCCTCGGTCGAGCCACTCGACGATGAGATGGTACATCTGTACGAAATAAACAGTTGTGCTGCTGCCTCTTAAGCATCCATACTGATACGGGTCTAGATGTGCAGAGACCTGTGACATAAATTTGTGGTAAATAAACGTTTCTGCAATTTTAGAAAGGTTCGGAGTTATTGATATAGGCCGGAGTTGATCACAAGATTTTGGACAAAGCTGAAAACAGTTTTATTATACTTCTTTAAGCAGAAGATCTGTTTTGCAAGATTTCACTTTTATTTTGTTGTTCACATAATCTCTTTTTGCCCTATCCATCCCAACCTTTCTTTATTATAGCCCTAGAAAGCTTGATCAAACCAAATTTTTTGCCTTACTTTTGGAATAACGCGGACATATGCTCTTTTCCAAGCACTAGGAAATACTTGCTGACGGAAACATTGGTTGATTATAGAAGAGAGTGGCTTAGCAAGAAAAATGGCGAATTTGCGTAACAGCTTTACTGGAAGCTCACCTGGGTAGGACGCACAGTTCGCTTTCAGTCTTAGGAGTTCCCTATAAACAGTGAATTCAGAGACTTCACATACGTCCTCAATCTCTGCACCAACAATGATAGTATCAATTTCTGATTTGGTGATTGATGGAAATGTGGTACGAATGTCAGCAAAAAAAGAATTGACTTCATTAGCTGAGGTTAAGGTACCGCCCTCTTTGAGCTGCCTTAGATCTCTGAGTGTTGTCTTACCGGTAAGTCTTTTTACTGAGGAATGCCATTTGTGGGGTCTATTGTGAGTAAGGGAGTAATTTTATTCCTCACATACTGCCTCTTGGCGCACTTGTTCAGTTTAACAATATGTTTACGCAACTTGGCTGAAGCTATGGTATCACCAACGATATGAAGGCGACAACGGGTTTTTATTAAATTCTTTAGATCATTGGTTATCCACGGTTTATCAGTGTCACTCACAGTAATGACTTTTGCGGGGAAACAAGTCTGAAACTGCTCCTGAAGCAGAGTATTCAGCTTATTGACTTTGATATTAATATCCTGATCAGAGCAAATGTCCTCAAACTGATAATTACCGATCCAGCGACCAAATATAGATATCGAGTCCTCAGTAAGTGGTCACACTGTATATTTGACTCGTTTTCGCTTCGGAATTGCCGAACTGGTTTCCCAGAAGATGATAAAGTGATCAGAACTATTTTTATCTTGCGAATAGATGATCGGATCTTAATGAAATTTGATATTTAGAAGGAATTCATGTCTCAGAGCTCTTATTTCAAATCCCGACCAGATCTTTTGACATTGGGGGAGTTGGAGGGATAAATCTTGAAAACACTTTGAGTGGAGGAATCGGGATGAAGCTTGGTGGATAGAATAAGCAAATGTCCTTGATACGTGATTGACGAAACCGTACTGGATTCGCTCTCTTTGGTGGAGTTTGGGGGAGGGGTTCAGTGATTTGGCGAGTTTGGTGCTTCTGGACGTGCTAGGACGATGAAAATTAGTAGGCGTGTCAGGGAGCTGCACAAATTGACTTGCTAAATTCGTTTTCCCAGATTCTACCATCTGGGGGGCTAAAGGGAGAGGAAAAATTAGAAAAAATTAGGTATTTATAACATACGAGTGGGTGATCGGATCTTAATGAATTTTGATATTTAGAAGGACATCGTGACTCAGAGCTCTTATTTTAAATCCTGACCGGCATTAAGCCTCTTATTTTCCTTTTTAATCAATCTATTGATTCATAGAATTTTGTTAGAGCTCATACCATATTATCTCTTGGCTCTTAGCTCTTCATGCCTCGTCACAAGTGCCATATGAACTCTTAGCTCTTGTTAATTGTAGCAAAAAATTACCCCTCACCGGTTGCAGGATCGTTCACCGGTGGTTCACCGGTCCTAGGATCAGGCAACGTAATGTTATATTTGTTTTTGAATGCATATCAGTTTACTCCGATACATGGCTCTACTCCATAAATCTTAAATTCTATAACAATTAAAGAAAAAATAATTGTTTTATTATTGCCTTCTTTTTCTTCCTCGCTTTTCCTCACAAAATTGATTTTTGCTGTTTGATTTATTTGGTTTTGTTCTAAAATTACTGGATATTTAGGCATTATTTCCGTATTATTTCTTTTTCAGAAAAAAATCTTACATTAACACAATAAATTTCACATTCCCGTAGAGTTTTTTTTTATATTTAATTTAATGAAGTGAAATTTTCGTTTTTTTTCGATTTGATCTTTATTTGGTTTGTAATTTGGTAATTCCGTTGGACTTTTGAAAAGCTATAAATAAACTGAAGAAAAAAAAATCCCAGTTTCATTAATTTAATTGAAAAAGTTGTAAAATCATACTGAATTTTCTTTGAGATCCAAAGAACCCCTTTGTCGGTCGTCATAGACCTTCTTGTCACTGAAACTGTATGACAGGCAAATTTACAGTGAAAATATTTTGTGTGAGTTTTTGTTGCAACTGATTTGTCCGATTTTATTCTGTCGTACAAAAATGTTTCTTTTTCCAGGAATCGATCCGATCGGGATAAATACCGTCAGGAAAAGGAGAGGCGAGACCGTCACAGTGATAGACGTGATAGAAGCGATCGTAACAGGGAAAATCGACGAGAAGACCGAAGTAATCGACGAAGAGATATTGCTGATGAAATCGCAGAAGCCAATGCAATCAGAGCAAAACTTGGAATGGCCCCGCTACGGCCCTGATCTAACTATTTTATACGTGCTTTTTAATTTAAATGTGATCGCTTGTTCGAATTCTTTTTTAACCAGGAATCGTTGACAAAAATTCAGACGAATTTTTAACGAAGAAAAAGATTGAGTTATCGACGAGTGTAGACGAGGACAAAATCTTTTGATTTTGTCCTCGTCACAAATCATCACAAATCGTCACAAAAATCTATGATTTTGACAAAATCATAGACCACCGCAGGAGTATAGAAAAAATGAATTAAAAATTCTTCCCTTCATTCCCAAAATTATGGAAGGAGAAATATTACGGATGTCACATGCAATATGCGGTTGCCCCATGGAAGAAGCGAAAACGCTTGGAAGAACAAATAGAAATTTTTATTGTCTAAAAATTTACAAAAAGGTAAACATCTTCATTCGAGGATGCCAAGAATGGGCAAAACAAAAATGCCTCGTGCAAAGCTAGGGAAATACTCAACTCCGAAGAGAGTAGGAGAATTAATTTCTATAGATATATGGGGATTGGAAGGAGGCTTACAAGTTTCCGAGAACGGAAATCGCTGTGTGTTAAGTGATAGATTATTTCAATTCGTATCTTTACACTTTGCCTATTAAAGATGAGAAAGCAAAACGATAGCAAAAAGTTCAGTACACAGACTATTTCTGGAATACGGTGTACTCCTAAAAAACCTTTTCAACGATGATGGTCCATGTTTTCGAGCAAGATTGTTAGACGGAATAGCTGAGTATTTGGGAATAAAACGCTGACATATCTCTGCTTACCTGGCGTCTGCCAACGTGAAAATCGGACGCAAACAAAGAAAACTCACATAAATGCTGGGCAAACACGCAGACAAGAACCAGACAACTAGTGTGAAAATTTACCTTACGTGAGTTTTGCTATTAACACAGCATATTCACAAATATTAAACGAGACCCGATTCTTTTTGCGTCATTTCAGAGACACAAGAATTTGTACGGAGTCAATACAAAAATGATAGAACGCACTATAGCTTAGGATCAAGTAAAGCAAAACTTGGGAAGAGCAAAGGCTTAGAAAGAAAAATACGACGAGGAAAGTGGGAATAGAACACAATACAAAGTTCGAGACCTCGTTTATGCACAAATAACAAATCCGGAGGGAACGAAGAAGTTAAAACCGAAATGGGATGGACCTATAGGATAATCAAATAGCTACCAAATAGTCTAACATATTTTTCGAAGCACACCAAAAAACAGACTGAAGAAATAGTACATCATAACTGAATGAAGAAAGGGTTTTTCTCAAAACCATGGAAATCTGAACCTCTTTCCTCAGAAGAAGAAGAGATAGAAACGGTTGGAGTCATATACATAAGAAAACCATATAAATTCTCGGACTTTATAAGAACCATAATAGCTGGGACGGTGGAAATAATATTTGACCGATTCCTGGCTAAAGTCTTTCCACCCACGACAAGAGGAAATGCCCATCTGACAGTAGTGATGAGAGTGAGGGGGAAGAAAAATTCTCTGAAAATATTCACTTGTCCAAAATATTGGAAAGAGAAACTAGTTAATTGTGAGGAACATGGTAATAGACAAGAAGACAAACAAAAATAAGTTAAAAATTGGAAGAAGCTGAAGAATTCTCCAAATTTTATACGTTAGAGTCACCAGCTATTTTACTACAAAAATGGTTGGCTGAAAAAAACGCCAATAACGAAGAACGACTAGCAATCAGTGAAACAGATGGCTCTTCTATAGAAACAGATATGTCACATAACTCGAGAAAATGAGTTTAAGAGACAAGCTATAGAGAGATAGTAAAAATTTGAAACCTGACATCAGTGCCGAGTTCGGCTGCTCAAGTCGATAAGTCACTAATGCAAAAAGTAAAACATTAAGAAGCACAAAGATTACAAAGCAGAACAACATAGATTACACAACATAGATTACCCAACACAGTACAACATAGATTACATAGAAGCACAACAAAAAAAAATAATATAAAAAGGCCTAAAGAAATTAATAAAAAAAAAAGTCATATAAATTACAAAGAAAAATTTTGCAGCCATTGATAATGCTAAACTTAATGCTGCAATAATTAGCTACTTTTTGATGTCATCATGATGTTACTAAACCGAGGTCAAATTTTGAACCGAACCACTTAACGACTACAGGGAAGAAACAAAAAGAATAATAATTTCTAAACTATGAAGAACCGCAACGGGCTGGTACAGGGAGAGCAAGTAATGCTCCAAACCGTTTTATAATTTATTAAGTTAATATAGCCAAAAAGGAAAAAAAAATTGAAAAGATTCAGTTTTAAATTGGCGAACTCTGCAGTAATGTCATAATAATCTCACAGTTTTCTGAATTTTACGCGTCAATGAAGTTAGTAAAGAGGAATACCTGAGCTAAATATTTCAACCCCTACATGTCCCAATGGAAATCATTAAAATTATAAACCAATTCAAAAAATTAAAAAATTATGTCTCAATATTCGAAAATATAAAAGGGGTTTTGCCAACCCTGGAAGTCTCAAAAAGAAACCTGAAGACAGATTACCCTGTGTTTTAAACAGAAGGGGCAAGAATGGCTTATTATAAAAATATATAATAGCTTCGACAAATGGGTACTTCGTGACAGTTATCCTTGCCTTAGAATGAATTGTGTACGCAATTAAATATGGCTACAAAATTAAAAAGAAAACGTTTGAGAAATTGGAAGAACGACGACTCCATCCTACACTGAATATTATGGTGGAAAAGAAAGGAGTAGTCGTCAATTGTATTTCAATTGTTGACCATTATCCACCAACTTTCAATTGTGGTCATTAGTTAACCATCTATAGCCAACTTCAGTTTAAAGCCATTTTTCAAAATCATTTAAAGCCATTTTCCACTCGTTTTTAGCCAAGCACTAAATTTAAAAAAAAACTAACGTATTTTGAAATGCAGTTGCAGTTTGGCAACTGCAGTTGCTGAGCATAAGTATGTTGAGCGTTAGAACAAAATAAAAAAACAGGTAGCTAAAAAGGGATAACCTTTGAGCGCATTATAGCGCATACAATTTATTGCTTAGTAAAATAATTTGACTAAGAAATGAAAAGCCGCTGACAGCTACAAATAAATGGCTCAAGAAAAGATTTTTTTCATGTAGTGGTCTGTGCACAATTAGACTCATCAGATTAAAAGTCCAGCTGATCGTGTTTGATAAATGTGTATATACAAGCTTATGTGTTTTTATTATGTATATAACAATTTTTGTCTTATGTGTAGTCTTATATAAACATTTATTTTAGATGCAGCTTGAGACTTCTTTTTTAATCCATTTTCAATCAATTTTTGAGCAGTTTGGGAGCACCTTTTGGGTAGCAAATTTCAAGGCCAGTTCAAGAATTCCTGATACCTACCGTTCACACCATCAGAAACCAAACCAAAAACTTATCAACTGATATCTTAGAAACTGTATTCAGTATTGAGAAAAATATTTCTACCGATTCATCATCACGGGAGATAAACTCAGAACTTACAATAGGCTTAGGGAATATCAAAGCAAATGCTGCTTGTAGCCTAAATGGGTTCAACATATTGAAAGAAAATGTTGTAATATTTTGTGTTAAAGTGAAAGTTAAAATAAAAAAAATTATGTTTAGTTCATCCAAGACACTCCTAAGAACGTAAAATGAATATTGAATCAACCACGCTATCCAAATAAATTAATTATTAATGGGAATTAAAATTAATCTCAAATTAATCAAGTAGTTTCTAAAACAACTTTAAATACTATTGCTTCAGCCTTTAGTTGGTCGTAATAAAAGAGAAGATACATATTACAAAGGGTGTGGCCCTGCGTCCCTCTCATCGAAACAGCAGTTTATCGTCAATGTGCAAACACGTAAAAGACGAAAAGACATTAAAAAGAGAAACACAGGGATAGACGAACCCATTTGTTATGAAATAACCCTCAATGAGCAAATGGAGGCTGTAAAAAAAAGAAAAAAGGAAAAAGAAGAAAAGAATGAACTTTAAATAAAATTAAACAAAAAAACAAGTTTTTTTTAAATGAAAATAAGGAGCGACATTAAAACTTATAATGAACAGAAATTACTCCGTATATGAAAGGGGCTTTTCCTCCTCAACGCTCCGCTTTTTACGCTAAAGTTTGACTCTTTCTCTTTACTCTACATTTTAAAACAGTAAAAAACTTTAGCGTAAAGAGCGGGGCGTTGAGGAGGAAAAGCCCCTTTCATATACGGAGTAATTTCTGTTCGTTTTAAGTTTTAATGTCGCTCCTTACTTTCATTTAAAAAAACTTGTTTTTTTGTTTAATTTCTGGAGGTTTTTGAATTAATGCATTTTTTGATCTTGGCTCTCCGCGCATAAATAATTAAAACGAAATTTGCATTTTAATTTTTTGGGGCTATATGTTTTTTTCATACTTTTAATCGGAAGATTTTGAGAAAAAAGGAGCGAGAGAGGAGGCCTAGTTGCCCTCCAATTTTTTGATTACTTAAAAAGGCAACTATAACTTAATTTTTACGAACGTTTCATAAGTAAAAAATATACGTAACTTACGAATTAACTTACGTAGCGGACTTCTATATTCGTATGTTTTTATTGCGTATATGAGGGGGCTCACCCCTCATCGATACCACGCTCTTTACACTAAAGCTTAAATTTTGTCCCAATTCCTTAAGAATGACCCCTGAATCACAAAGGCCGTAGAATAAATAGTTGAAATTACTAAAAATGCTTTAGCGTAAAGAGCGAGGTATTACGAGGAGGTAAACCCCTCATATGCGTAATAATTCCTGTTCGTTTTAAGTTTTAATGCTGCTCCTCACTTTCAGTAGAAAAAAACTTTTCATATTTTTTTTTCATTGTTGTTTTAAATAATGCTAGAAAATCCTGCGCCCCCTCCATTGAAAGTCTCTTCCCTCATGAGAAGTTCCTCCATGGAAAGGTCCCCCCACGTACCCCCCCTCAACTCTCCCCCCAAACCAAAAAAATCCCCCTGAAAACGTCTGTACACTTCCCAGTAACCATTACTATATGTAAACACAGGTCAAAGTTTGTAACTTGCAGCCCCTCCCACGGGGACTGCGGGGGAGTTAGTCGTCCCCAAAGACATAGTTATTAGGTTTTTCGACTATAGTGAATAAAATGTCCATCTCAGAATTTTGATCCGGTGACTTTGGGGAAAAATGAGCGTGGGAGGGGGCCTAGGTGCCCTCCAATTTTGTGGTCACTTAAAAAGGGCACCAGAACTTTTAATTGCCGTTAGAGTGAGCCCTTTCGCGACATTCTAGGACCACTGAGTCGATACGATCACCCCTGAAAAAAATAAACAAACAAAAAAACAAATAAACGCGCATCCGTGATTTGTCTTCTGGCAAAAAATGCGAAATTCCACATTTTTGTAGATAGGGGCTTGAAACATCTACAACATGGTTCTCTGATACGCTGGATCTGATGGTGTGATTTTCGTTAAGATCGTACGACTTTTAGGGGGTATTTTCCCCTATTTTCTAAAATGAGGCAAATTTTCTCAAGCTCTTAACTTTTGACGGGTGAGACTAGTCTTGATGAAACTTATATATTTAAAATCAGCATTAAAATGAGATTCTTTTGATGTAACTATTGGTATCAAATTTCATTTTTTAGAGCTTTGGTTACTATTGAGCCGGGTCGATCCTTACTACAGTTCGTTACCACGAACTGTTTAAATTGGCATTGTAAGCATATTTTAAATTGTTAGAAAATGAATTTTCCTTAAATTGAAATGGGAAAAATTGTGGACAAAATATTTATGACGCAAATAAGATTATGGGTTTCGGAAATACCGCTTTACTAATTTTAGAGCGGAATCTAACCATAACAAAATACTACAGATCTTGGAAAACTACCCCTGATTGTGGGCATTCAAGGATATTGAGAAATAACCACTTGATTGTTTATGTACGTTTGTGGCCCGGAAAGACGTGGTTGACCTAAGGCATAAAAGATACATTTTATGATATCTATTAACTTTTTTATCATTATTATTTCGGATGACCTCTGGTCCTTTTTACTTAGGAGTACCTTGGAATACCGCAAGTCCCTATATAATAAGTCAGGCCAACCCTAAGAAAACCCTTGCCTAGTTTTAATCGCCCTTCGGACTCCACTCAAAACCCTCTCCAAGGGCCAGATGAACAGCCACTTTACTGTAACCAATTTACTTTATCACATCTGGGGAATAGAATAACACCCACAATACTACAGAACAATGTGAGCCGGTTAAGATTGTTAAAGCTTTACTTTTGGTAGATATATTAAAAAATCCCCGAAATTTAAATATTTAGCATCTATTGTTAACTAAGAGCTAAATATAACTACCATGTGACTGTACAGGCAATAAGATCAGGTGCCTCCAAGCGGTTTTGATTAAGGCTTTCATGAGTTGATTAGGAAGGTCATTTAATTTAATAATAGGCCATTAGTAAATAATATTTCTTTTGTTCATGAAGGCACATTATATATAATATTTTTTTTTTAAATAATTTTTCTTAGGGCAGTAAAGTGCGAAGTTGAACTTAGCGAAGTGAATTAAAGAACATAGTTGAACGGATTAAATTTGCTAAGAATTCTCTGAAAATTTCGTCTTCATACCCCTAAGCATATTTGTACCTGTAGCAGTAGTATTGACAGTAATAGCACTGGTACTAGTAGCTGCAGTAGTATTGAAATATTGCCTTTTGGTAAATTGAACCTGCCTTTAATTAAGTCCTGAAAGTTTCAACTTATTATAATTAGCCATTGCTTGAAATTGCCGATATATATTCATTTACTCCAAAAAAAAATTCATCTTAATGCTCTTAGCCTTACAAGTTGTCGCAATAGAAGTAGTTGTTGGAGTAATAGTAGTAACAGAACTAGTAAATATAGCTGTGATAGTAGTTTTAGTAATAGCGTGCACATATTGCCTTTTGGTTAATTTATCTTCCCCTTTAAGCATTCTCTGAGAGTCCCAGCTCAATTGTTAAGATACACTCTTTTGACAATCGGAATGTAAGTAGTATTTTTTGATATAGCTAAAATTTGCCCTCAATATTTTCTCGAATTCTACCTTCATAGACCTAACCTTAATAGTAGTAGCATCACAGTAGTTGCACTGTTAGTAGGAGAAGTGGCAGTGGTATTAGTGTTGAATTAATAGTGGTAGTAGCAGTAGTAATAGCAGCATTAATAACAGTAGCAACATGTACATATTGCCTTTTGATCAGTTGAACATCCCCTTCACGATGCCGTAGAAGTTTCACCTTAATACGGTAAGCCGTTCCAAAAATATTGCTGAATTGGGTTTTTGATCTCATTTTGACACCCTCTTTATCTTACTAGTCTAGGCCACACAAGTTGCTGCAATCGAACTAGTATTTGTAGTATTATACAAGCAGGAGCGGTAGTAGCGTTAGAGGTGGCATGCACATATTACTTTTTACCAACTGGTCTTCCCCTTAAATATTTTCTGAGAGTTCCAACTTAATACCCAAATTTATTCTTGAAATACCCCCTTTTGACATTTTGCATGCATTTGGTGTGCTTTAATTTAGTTCAAATTCCCCCTCAATGTTCTGTCAGATTTTCGCCTTTATACGCGTAGCCTTAATTGTACTAGTTTAATGGTAGTATCGGTAGTAGTAGGAACAGTAGTAGCAGTAATATTGCATTATTATTGGTAGTAGTAACAGCAGTAGTATTAGTACTAATAACAGTTGTAGCTGAGCATCCAAATTATGATGCTTCAGAAGTTTCCTCTTGATACGGTAAGGCGCTTCCAAAAATATTGCTGATACGCCTCTATCTGTATGCACATAGTATGTTTTCATTTAATTCAATTTTCCCCTCAACATTTCTCCAGATATTAAATTAAAACCAAGATTTTTCAACTGAAAGTAAGGAGCAACATTAAAACTTAAAAAGAACAGATGTTCTTACGTATATGAGGGAGGTTGAGCCCTCCTCAATACCTTTTTCTTTAAGCTAAAGTTTGACTTTTTGTTATAATTATTTAAGTGACTCCTGAATCACAAAAACCCTTTAATTAGAATAATAAGCTCTTTTGAAAGTTCTAAGAAAACTTTAGCGCGAAGAGCAAGGTATTGAGGAGATGGCAACCCTCATACACGTAATAATTCCTGTTCGTTGTAAGTTCTAATGTGGCTCCTTACTTTTAATTGAAAAAAATTGTTATTTATTTAATTTCTGATCATTTTTAAATAATAATCCGGCTCTCCTCCATGAAAAATTTCCTTCCCCACGAAAACTTCTCAATGGAAAGGTCCTACCAATTAACCCCCTCCTCCAAAAGAAACCCCCCTGAATACAGCTGTATGCTTTCCAATAACCAATAATGTATGTAAACAACGGGCAAAGTTAATAGCTTGCAGCCCTTCCCCCGGGGACTACGAGAGGACAAGTCATCCTTAAAGGACAAGTCGTTCCACATTTTCGGACATTGGAGACTAAAACCAGTACAGTAGAGCTCTCTGATATGTTGGATCGGATGGTGTGATTTTCATTAAGATAACTCGATGTTTTGGAGGTGTTCCCCCCTTCCTTTTTTCAAAAATTGGGCAAATTTTTGCAGGCTCGAAGTAATAATAAATTTGATGAATTTCACATATTTTGAATAAGCATAAAAATTTGATTCTTTGGATGTATCTATTTTTATCAAGACTCTTTTTCTTAGAGTTTCAGTTACTATTCTGCCGCATCGCTCTTTACTTACAGCTCATTACCACGAATTATTTGATTAATTTCAATATCTTTAACCTTGATAGTACTCGCTACAGATGCAGTAGTTTTACTGATATTAGTGGCAGTATTAGTATTAGTAGTAGTAGTAGTAGTAGTAGTAATAGTAGTAGTAGTAGTTGTAGCAGCAGTAGAAGCAATGTTAGTTATAGTGGTAGTAGCAGTAGCTTCCAAATGTTGCCTTTTTGGTCAAATTATCACCTCCCTTGTCATTTCCTGAAACTTCAATATGAATATACTCAGTCATTCCTGACTTACCTTCTTCGGACAACAGTAGAATTCAGCACGCTTCTCAGCATTCCCTGAAAGGCTCACATTAATGTCCTTCGTATTTTAGGAAAATAAAGATCAAACATGCATACCTTTCTCATTAACATAAACTATGTGCAAACAATGAACAAATTGCCTGACTTACAGCCCTTGCCCTAACGGCTGTGGAGGGGTTGACATATCCAAAGGCCGAACGGGTGGACCTTTCAAAAACGCTGAAGAAAATAGACGTCTCAAAATTTCGATTGATATAAGTTTTGCGAAATGATGGTTGTGGGGGCTGGTTGCCCTTAAATCACTTTCGACTCTTAAAAAAGGGAACTATAGCTTCCAATATACAATTAAATGAGCCCCAAACCACCAAAAAAGAACTTACATGCCCCCAGGGCATAGCTTGTAACCCCCCCCCCCACCCGAAGAAAACAAATACGCAAGAACGTGCATTGTCAGTTTAATGCTGATTTTTGTACCTTGGAATCTTAATAATTTTTGATTAATTGAAATTAAAACATTAAAGCATCTAAAATTTATTTTTTTTCAGTAGTACAAATTATGTTCTGGCATTGAGAAGGCATGGGGGTTGTGAGCCTAATCATGCCAAATTCTGCTTGTTTCGAGTTTGACACGGTTATCTTTTGTTATTTCTGTTCGTTTTATGTTTCATATTAAATAAAAAAAAAACAATTTTTTTAACCGAAAGTAAGGAGTGAAATTAAAACTTAAAACGAAGAGAAATTACTCCGTATATGAAAGGGGCTGTTCCCTCTTCAACACCCTGCTCTTTACGCCAAAGTTTGACTCTTTCTCTCGACTCTACTTTTTAAAACAGTAAAAAACTTTAGTGTAAAGAGTGGGGCGTTGAGGAGGGAACAGCCCCTTTCATATACGGAGTAATTTCTGTTCGTTTTAAGTTTTAACGTCGCTCCTTATTTTTAGTTAAAAAAAAACTTTTTTTTTTTATTTAATTTCTGAACGCTTTTGAATTAATGCATGTTTCGATTTTGGCTCTCCACACATGACTAATTAAAACGAAATTTGCCTATTAATTTATTTTTGTTGGCTAAATCGCTTTCTCATAGTTTTGATCGGGCGATTCTGAGAAAAAAAGGAGCGGGGGAGTAGGCCTAGTTATCCTTCCAATTTTTTGGTTATTTAAAAAGGCAACTATAACTTTTAATTTTTTACGAACGTTTTTATTAGTAAAAATATACGTTACTTACGAATTAACTTGTAACGAACTTCTATATTCGTATGTTTTTATTACGTATATGAGGGGTTTCACCCCCTGGTCAATATCTCGCTCTTTACAATAAAGCTTATATTTTGTCCCAATTCCTTAAGAACTAAATGAAAAAACAAGTTTTTTTAAATGACAGTAAGGAGCAACATTAAAACTTTAGAACGAGCAGAAATTACTCCGTATATGAAAGGGGCTTTTCCTCCTCATCGCCGCGCTCTTTACGCTAAAGTTTCTTACTGTTTTAAAAATAGAGTTAAGAGAAAGAGTCAAACTTTAGCGTAAAGAGCGGGGCGATGAGGAGGAAAAGCCCCTTTAATATACGGAGTAATTTCTGCTCGTTTTAAAGTTTTAATGTTGCTCCTTACTGTCATTTAAAAAAACTTGTTTTTTTTTTAATTTAATTTCTGGACGGTTTTCAATTAATGTATGTTTTGATCTTGGCTCTCCGCACATAAATAATTAAAACGAAATTTGCATATTAATTAATTGCAATTAATCGGAAGATCTTGAGAAAAAAGGAGCGAGGGAGGAGGCCTAGTTGCCCTCCAAGTTTTTAATTACTTAAAAAAAAGCAACTAGAACTTTTAATTTTTTACAAACGTTTTCATTGGTAAAAAATATACGCAGACCAACGATTCGTATACTTTCTGTTAGGAAAATTTTCTGCCTTAAATTTTATATTAATTCATCAATAAATTAATTCATTTATAACACAAAAGCCTCTATTTTGTATTGTGACACTTTTACGTATGGTATTAAGGTTTCTCAGTCCCAACTTCCCAATTCGTTTTCTTTAATTGTTTTTAAAATCCTTTTTTTTCAAATATGTTTGCCAACTACTCATTATCAAGTTAAAGAATAAACCATTGTATTAAATCAACAATGAACATTGACCTTAGAAGATTGTATATCTGCACCTTTGTTGATTCTTTTTTCATATATATGTATTTATACTACAATACTTTTGGCAATTCGCTTAGTTGCTCCATTAAGCCAAAAAGATGCAGGAACTACTTTTTGCCTTAGTGGTCAGTTTTTGGACTTGCTTTGTTTTGGCTTCTACAGGTATGGTTACGCTCTTTTTTTCTTCCTACGATAGTAGTTTCGTATTTAATTAGGAAATATGTCACTATTCAATAGTAGCGAGAATAATAGGGCGTGTTTCAGCAATCAATTATCGTTAGTTATAATTTAACATTATACCATCAGCTTGAAATGGCAGATAACACAAATTATTCCGTAAGTTGCTTTTATTCAGAGGTCGCACTCTAGTTCTGCCAAATTAAAGAGTCAGGTGTCTTCAGTGTATTGTTGTCTTTTAATTTTCCTCGTTTATTTGGAAACTGAAAGCTTGAGTGCCACTTTTGAGAGTCAAAAGTAATTAGAGGGCAACTGTCTTCCCCCGTGTCCTGCTTTACTTTCCCCCAAGAGATTTGATAGAAATTTCAATACAGCTGTTTTGTTTAAAATAGCTTGAAGGTAGAATAGAGGTACCACCGGGAATACTATGAAATTACCCAACCTCAACTATGCATTTATGAATCTTTCCCACTGCACCTGCCCGGAATGTCAAAATAGACGACTGTTCTGCACATGATTCGCTTTAGAGCTACATATATCTACTTGAAAATCTTCCTTGCACCGAAAAAAGATGAAGACTTTTCTGTTGGGAGGAAAATTTCTAGGGGAGGGAGGGGAGTTTTCCGGGAGAAATTTTACATTGGGGGTATTTGGCAGAACTCCTATAAGATCTTTTTTTATTTGTCCTACTTTCTCTTTGCCAACTCAATTGTTGTATGTAAAATATTTAGAATAAGTGTATGTATTTCTCTGTTTATAAAATTTGTTTATAAAATATTGAATTTAGTAGCTGATCTGATCTTGAATCCTTGTTTAAATCAGTGGTGTCTAACAGTAGGACAGTTTATTCTCTTGGCATTGATTTGAAAAGCCAGTTTGCATGTGATACTGTTTGTTTGTTTTATAAGCCCCCTCCTTTTCCAACACATCTGTTCTGTGATTTGCTTGATCAGCTTTCTGGTGTGGGGACTTTCTTTAAAAAAACGGATTTGTATTTTGGGAGACTTTAATTGTAATATGTTAAATGTTGGATCAAGTGAAGAACATGACCATCTTTTTGATGTACTTTCTTCTTCTGGGCTGCTTACTCCAATTTTTTCCTTCTCGTGTTGACCCTACAAGAAATTATGCCACTCTAATAGATAATATTTTCAGTTTTTATTCTCCTAATTTGAAGTTCTCTTCTGGTCTTGTTTTCACTGATCTTTCTGATCACTTACCTATTTATCTATCTCTATTTCTGCCTAAAACAGAGATGATTGTGGATGAGAAAGGCGAGTCTTCTTTTAGAAGTTTTACAGATAAAGAAATTTCTAACTTAACACACAGTCTTCAGAGTAATGATTGGTCTAGTGTCCTTAAAACTAATGATGTTGAGTGTGCAACTAGATTATTTTTGTGTCGTATGGAAACTTTTTTGAATTAGCATTTTCCTCTCAGAAAGAGACCAAGGAATTCTGCATCCAAATGCCCATAGATGTCTAGAGGTCTGGTCAATGCAGCATAAATGAAGGTGTCTTTGTTCATGGCTGCATGTAAAAGTAATACACAGGATGATCTTTCTAAGTATAAACATACAAAAATTTGCTCACTTCTTCAGTTCGTGCAGCAAAAAAGCTGTATTTTTCGCATCGAATTAATGAGTGTAAGGGGACTTTGTGCAAGGTTTGGACTGTTAATGAAGTAGTAGTAACTGTAGTTCCCGCAAAAAAATTCAAACAGTCTTCCCCACGTCTTTATGAGAAAGCCGATGGATCTATTGGGGACAAAAAATCCTTCGCAAGTGCCTTTAATTTGTATTTCGTCACACTACCTTCAGTTCTCATTCCATCCCAGAGTAGGGTAAGTTGTTTTCCCTTGGCAGAAAAGTCTTTTTTCCTTTCCCCATGCAGTGCTACTGAGATTTCTAGTATTATTTCTCAACTTCCAAGAAGTTGTTCAGTTGATAGTTTTGGTTTGAGTAATAATGTCCTTAAAAAAATTAGTCAGTTTGTTTCTAACCCCATCTCACACATAACTAACTTCTCTCTTTCTTCTGGTGTTTTCCTTCATTTATTTAAAGTGCTACTGTTGCGTAAAAAAGGTGATTCATCTCATCTCTAATGTCAGACTACAGATCTATTTCTCTTCTTCCTGTCATCTCTAAGGTTGTTGATAAAGTAGTGTATCGTAGACTCTCTTCATTTGTATTTAGTACTAATACGACTGCTAGAAATTCTCTCGTAACTAACCATCAGTATGGTTTTCGTCCCTTTTTCTCTTCCTTGTATGCACTTTCAGATGCAACAGAGTTTGTGCATGTTAATCTGAACAAGGGCTTGCGTGTTTTGGGTCTGTTTCTTGACTTTTCAAAAGCCTTTGATCTGGTTGGCCACTCTGTTCTTTTGTCTAAACTGTCTTCATTTGGAGTGCATGGAGTCCCACTAGAATCTATAAGGTCTTATCTGTCAGGGAGACCTCACTATGTTTCGGTAAATGGTACTTCTTCTTCTATTTTGCCTATATTGAAAGGTGTCCCACAGGACTCTGTGCTTGTGGTACACCTTTGTTTCTAATTTACATTAATGATCTTGTTGATGGTCTTCATCCCCATGTTCACCCTGTTCTTTTTGCTGATGACAGTAACTTTTTCAATGCTGCAATCGACCTGCCATCTACCACTTCTATAGCTCAAGGTCTTCTTGATAAAGTAAAGGATTGGTGTGGGTCAAATGGTATGGCTCTTAACAGCCAAAAGAGTGCCATTGTCATTTTCAGGATATGAAAGACGTACAGGAGCAAATCATCTTGACTTACGGGAACGATATTATACCACAAGCTACTATGGTGAAACTTCTTGGCGTGTATCTTGACTGTTTTCTCTCTTTTAAACTGCATATGACTCACACACGTTCCCCAATCCTCTGCCAGTCTTCAATGTTGCACCGGGTTAACTCATTTCTTCCTCTTGATGTTATGGTTTCTCTTTATTATGCTTTTATTTATCCTTACCTTTCTTATTACTACTCTGTTTGGGGTAATACTAATAAATCTCTTCTCTTTTCACTTCAAAGAGCCCAGAATAGGGCAGTGAAAGCTACTTTTCTTCTTCCTCGGCTTTACTCTTCCTCTGATCTTTATAATGATACTGCAATAGCTCCACTGGATCGTATTGTAGGTAAAAGTAATCTTTATTTAGCGCATTCTGCTTTTCTAGGTACTCTTCCACCGCCCCTACAGAAATTTTTTTCACGGACAGGCTCAGGTAGGTGTTCTTCTTTTTTACGTAGTTCTTCTCTACGATTTATCTTACCAAAACGATCATCTACAGCAGCCCAGAGGTATCCTGTATATCAGACAATTCTATTATGGCACTCTATCCCTCAGGATGTCCCTCTATTTCTTTCCGCAAAGGCTTTATTTCGTCGGATCTTTCCTGTTTAGTAATTTCTATCTCTCTCTCTTTTGTTTTTATTTTCCTATTTTCTCTTTTCCTATTGTTTCTCCTTCTTGGAATTCTTTCCTAACTGATATATCTCTCTTTTATTCTTTTTAAAATTGTTTTCAGGAATCTTCTTAACTTTTAAAGTCCTTGTTTATTTGTTTTTTTTTCCTGATGTTCTAACGTCAACTTTGTCTTTCGTGTTTCTCTACTTTCTTGGTTTCTACTTATTTCTATTATTATAATTACAACAATTTTTTTTTCACTGTTTGCTAATGTTTATTCTTCCTCATCTTTATTTCATATGTATTGTTTGATTTAGGGTATTATTTATGGTTCTTTTAGTGCTCTAGTACTGTGTTGTATGGCCCATAACAAGCAAAGCTTCTTGGGCTGAATAACTTTTTTACGTTTGTAATAGTGTTTTATATCAGAAATTAAATTAAAAAACAAGTATTTTTTACTGAAAGTAAGGAACAGCATTAAAACTCAAAAGGAACAGAAATTATTCCGAAAAACAAACCATGCACTGATAAAGGCAGCAATGTAGGGGCGCCAATTCGTAAAATATATTTAGATTGTCAATTCACGGAAATTAGGTGGGGAGTAAGAATTTTCTTCGATTGTGTTGCTTTTTCCGTTTTTTTTTTTTTTTTAATAAAAATACTTAACAAGGTAGCTTTCTAAACCTTAAGGTGTAAAAAATATGTGGAGGCAGGGATTAAAGAAAAGATACAAAAGGTATTTTTCAAAATATGGGGGAGAAATCACCTCCTCTCCTGGCAGACTTAAATCCACCGTATACAACAGGCATAAGAAAATTGCAATTTTCACTTTACTTAATTTGCACTTTGCGGAAAAAAATGACCGTGAATTGTCAGTTTAATAAACATACACTGATTTTTATTCCTTAAAGTTGTGATAATTTTTTACTTATGAAATTAAAAAAAAAAGTGAAAACACTTAATACGTATTTGGTTTTCAGTAAAGTGCAAATTATGTTCTTGTCTTGGGAAAACCTATGGGTTGTCAGCCCTACTCATGCAAATTGTTGCTTGTTTTGAGTTTGACTTATTTATTTTTTTAATTTCTGTCCTTTTCGGGTTTCATTTATTTATTGATGGTGATTTGCAGTTGTTTTACGTTTAGAAGAGCATTTGACGTTATTCCTGCTCATTTTTGTCTTAATGGAACTATTTACTTTTCTTTGGAAAACTTGTTTTGTGGAAAAAGTTTTTTAAACTAATATTGTAAACAAGAAGACTATAAGGCAATATTTGTAACACAAAATAGCACAAAAGAACACAAAATAACACAAAATAGCACAAAAACACAAAATAACACAAAATAGCACTCTTCTTTTTTTCTAATTCAACTTAGTATTTAGGAAATACCCGCTCCCCTGGGGTCCCACTGATGCGATTTTGCGCAAAAACGGCCGTTTTTGCGCAAACCGTCAAATTTCCTTTGTATTTTGCTGCAAGCCTCTGCCACAACGATTTCCGCGTCATACGTTCATACGTATGAATGTATATACGTTTGTCATACGTTTATGAGCGTCATACGTGTCTGCTTCTGCGTCATAAGTTTCTGCGTCTGGTTCAACGGCTGCGTTGAAATATTTCTATTGAGCCGTTGAAAATTGCATCCGTTATTTTGAATCGAAAGCTTTGTAGGGCCATAAATTGCAAGTAACCCCTTGTTCCCATTGCTGCGATTTCGGGCAAAATCCTGTGACATGCGACAAATGACACAAATCATGCGACAAACGACACAAAACCATCCGTTTTGCTGCAATGTCAGATGCGTTGAGTATTTTCAACTCATACGACAAATTGCATGCGTTGCTCTGATTAAAAAAAAAAAAATCATAACCAAGGTCATGGAGCTGATTGAAAAGCTAATTAATTTCTGTAGAACCATTCCCTCAGGTGCTTCTAGAGTTTGTCGCAGCGACGCAAAAGTCTGCGCTTCTTTGTGAACCTCCATCCGATTCTGTCGTAGTTCTGTTCCGCCAAAGAAAAACGTGTCGGGATCTACGCAGCGGTGGGAACCAGGAGTAACTGAAAAACTTAACATGTCTATCAAAGTGTTCAATTAATAATTGACAAACAACATGAGGGTCCTGTCCTTTTAATAAAAAATTTTAATAGACAAGTCCTGGTGGGAATTTCCAAGGAAATGAGCCAAAGAGATAAGATTACAGGGCTTGAAGTAGTTGGTAAGGTTTTAAAATAAAAACATTGCAGTTTTAAAAAAGTCAGAGGATGCGTTGACAACATTTCGCGCTAAGGTTGACTGAATAAAATAGGATCACTTTAGTCCCAAGTTCTCTAAATTACGAAAAGGCATTTGGCTCATTAGATAGAAAAGCTATTGTGAAGGTCCTATCACATTGTGGTATACCATGAAAGCGCAATAAAGTAATTGGTACCGTGAACAAACGGGGAAAAGCAAGGACTGAGTGGAACCAGGAGTTAAGCAGGACTGTGTTCTCTTGTATTTGTGTATGCCTGTATTTTAGAAGATTTATCCGGAGAGACACAGCAATTGGGGAACAAGACATTAGAAAGGAAAGTAAAACTTCTAGAATTCAGATTTCACAAATGATTTGTGTTTAAAGTTGTCGACGAAATAAAATTGTTGGTGACATTGGAATAACCATGTTAGCGAATAAGTTAATTTGGGAGATCCTTATGAGTCATTGGTACGAGAGCAGGCTTAAAGTTGGATGCCTAAAACTGTAAAATAAAGAACAGCCAAGGTGAATGACGTTCTTTCACAGCTAAAAATAGTTTGAAAACTGTAATTCAAGTCTTTAGAACTAAAATTAGGATAGTTGAAGTCACGGTAACGATACTTTTTAATTTATATTCCCTGAGAATGTTGATGTTTGTTTATATTTTTGACGGGATTTATGTTGATTTTGAATTTTTCACGTAAACTCAGTTTTCAGCACTTTGGACTAATCAGAAGGCTTAGCCGAATAAATCGTAGCCGAATAATGGTGATAAATTTTTATTTTATATCGTGGATAAAGCCTAATTTTCATCTAAGAAAAATTTAATGCTTTTAAAATTAAATCTTAAATTTTAAACATTTTCAGAACCAGAATTGTCAGTCACAACAGTCAATGGTCGGACAGCAAGGGCTGGAGAACTGATTTTTGAGGACAATTTTGACATTTTGATTTCCGCAAGTGGCAGCATGAATTGACATTAAATGGAGGAGGTGTAAGCTAATAAATTTTTTATTTCTATTAATAGCTTTGTATATAAATACATATATAGTTTCTTATGGGCATTTGGGGTGTATAGGCTATCCATAGATGTTTCATGAGAATTTAAGCAACTGGTCCCTTTCCCCTTTAAGCAATTATTATGAAAATGTCAGATACGTCCTTTTGTCAAAATTATATATACATTTTTTTTTTACAGAGACAGCTGGGAACTTGCCAATGAAATAGTCACAAACAAAAGTGAAAATTAAATTCAAAGTTTTTCATTAATTTTCCAAATTTTTGAATTTACTGACTAACCTATTCCTACGTACAATGATAATAAGGTGTATAGAGAATGTTCTTGTTCATACCAAAATAAGAAATATCATATTTAGAGCACAATCCTTATATCAGGCACATCAGTGGCTACTTTTCTTCGTATGGGGAGAAGAAGATCACATTAGAAGACAAAGAAAGTGTATTTAAAGTGGAGGGGATAGTGTGGGAAATCTTAAAGGAGTTAAGATTAAGGGGAGTGGGTTTGGAGGTCCCATTTATCCTGCAGATGTTTCTCGTAAAAAGTACGTTTACTTTAAACACTAGACAAAAACAAAAACGATTTCTACCCCAATTTCGTCTGTCTGATTGTTAACGCCATTTTTTTTTGTAATATCCCTACGGGTAATTGCAAAACCAATGGATGCTAATCCAGTCCTGTAGATGATATGAAAAATTTACCAAATACATAATTTTTGATGTTAGAATGACTACAAGGGTCATTCGTAAAAAGGGGAGGGAATTGGTTATTGGAGTTCCCAAGAAATCATGTTATTTTATCTCCCCTCCCATTTCCAATATTAAGAAAAATAATTCTTGACGCATGTCTTTTTGTAATTGACGAATTTTGTCCCTCCTCTTTTCTGTAGTGTTTGGCTATTCAAAATTGTAACGCATTTCCTTGATTTTTAGTTAAACATACTAGCTTTTGATACTGACCCTCCTGAATTGATGTGTGAAGCCTAGGAAACTGTTAGTTATCTCCTTTTTAATGTTCTCTATTCCTGAAAGTATTATGCACAGGTAATTTTCCTTGAAAACTACTGACTTAATTTTCAAAACCTATCTTATAGATCATAAGAACTCTAGTGAAGGATAATCTGATTCCGACAATGGGTTTCAATTTCTTCCCTGGATAGGCACGTACATAGGTAGTTAATACCATTAGAGGGGGAATACATATATGGAAAATGCAAGAAATTACGGGAAAATAATTATATCTTCAAGGCATCAGGGAATGGTACCTGAAGACTAACCTCCCCCTCTATTCCATACATGCTTGTGCTACATCATACATCAGACGTAGTTGGAACATGCTATTTACCGAATCCTTTGGTATGTAATTTATTAAGTCATTTGACTACAAGTCGTTGTGTGTGGCGCACATAACGATGTTTTTTTTATAGGAGAGGTGGAGAATTCTAAAATTATCGGCAGTTCTAGGAAAAGTAAAAAAATGGCTATTATTTGGCTAGGTAGAAGAATAACATACCACTTGATGTGTCTTTTTATACTCTTTCTCTATGGCCTATTCCGATTGATTCCTACGTGAGTTTGATGTTGTGCCCTGAAAAAAATCGTTAAAGTTATACCTTGTTCCTTACTAGAAAACAGTTACCAGAAATTTTGACAACTACCTTAAAATAATGGCTAATACTTAATACAATATATCATTATATTTTATACAATATATATTGCATTAATGGTATATTATATAATTAATGCAATACATTTCTTGGGACCAGCTAGGATTGCGACCACAAGGATATTTGCATGTTTAAGGGCACAGAAACATTTCATGTTTGCTAGATTCATTTTTATTCTTATCAGGGCAGCAAAAAAGTAAGTAAGTAAGACGGCACTAGACCCTTAAGGTCCAAACCGGTGGTGATGATCTCCGTTTCATGGCCCTTCAGCCAGGAAAAGTTCAGTACAAAAAGAATATGCATATTCATAAACTCTAAAATACACACAAGATTCGATTAATAATATTGAAAATCTAATTAATTGGGAATATTTTTTAGATTATAGAAATTGGGAGAGGGGGGGTGTCCAAGAGCCCCTTACTGTTTGCATTTAACTGAATAAGTTTTTTTAGATTTTAAAAAATTGGAAATTAAAAATATCAATAATTTTAAGATCTCAAAATGGAAGGGGGGGGGGGGGGTCGAGATATCGTAAGTTTCAGGCAAAAAAAATCCTTCCCAAAGCTTACGTGTCTAAATGAATGATCAGACTTTTTAAGATTGGTAAACGTCGAGGGATGATGAGACATAATATTATAGGTTTTAAAAATACGGAAATACTAGGGGGGGGGGGAGGTACCAACCCTCACTTACCACGGGTACCTGCCTAAACAAATTATTTTTAATTTCTTAGAATTGGGAGTTTCAAGGTTATTTGAACAACAGGAGCAACAGCTACACCAGAGATGGAATTTTGTACATAAAACCAACGTATACGGAAGAGCTGCTAGGCCCCGGATCTTTGCAAAATGTTCGTTGGGATCTTCACGGATCAACACCAGCAGATAGGTATGCTTTAATATATAGTTCTTAAAGTGCAAATTCGAAGCCTCTGAGGTGTTTGAAACCCTAACACTCGTTTTAAGTTTTAATGTTGCTCCTTACTTTCACTTAAAAAAACTTGTTTTTTTAAAATTAATTTCTGAACGTTTTTGAATCAATGCATGTTTTGATTTTGGCTCTCCGCAGATGAATAATTAAAACGAAATTTGCATATTTTTTTTTTGGCTAAATGGCTTTCTCATAGTTTTGATCGAGTGATTTTGAGAAATAAAGGAGCGGGGGAGGAGGCCTAGTTGCCATCCGATTTTTTGGTTACTTAAAAAGGCAACTAGAACTTTCAATTTTTTACGAATGTTTTAATTAGTAAAAGATATACGTAACTTACAAATTAGCTTACGTAACGAGCTTCTGTATTCTCATGTTTTTATTACGTATATGAGGGGGTTCACCCCCTCGTCAGTACATCACTCTTTACACTAAAGCTTAAATTTTGTCCCAATTTCTTAAGAATAACCCCTGAATCACAAAAGCCGTAGAATAAATAGTTGAAATTACTAAAAATACTTTAACGTATAGAGCGGGGTATTAGGAGGAGGTGAGCCCATCATATGCGTAATAATTTCTTTTCGTTTTAAATTTTAATACTTTTCCTTATTTTCAGTTGAAAAAACTTTATCATATTTATTTTTTCATTGTTTTTTTTTTTTAAATAATGATAGAAAATCCTGCGCTCCCTTCATGAAAATTTTTCTTCTCCCATGACAAGTTCCTCCAAGGAAAATTCCCCCAACATATCCCCGTCTTTTCAACCTCCCCCAACCTGAAAATCCCCCTGAAAACCTCTGTACACTTCCAAATAACCATTACTATATGTAAGCACTGGTCAAAGTTTGTAACTTGTAGCCCCTCCCAAGGGGACTGTGGGGGAGTAAGTCGTCCCCAAAGACATAGTTATAAGGTTTTTCGACTACGCTGAATAAAATAGCCATCTCAGAATTTTGATCCGGTGAATTTGGGAAAATAATTAGCGTGGGAGGGGGCATAGATAATGCCCCCAATTTTTTGGTCACTTAAAAAGGGCACTAGAACGTTTCATTTCCGTTATAATGAGCCCTCTCGCAAGATTATAGGACCACTGGGTTGATAGGATCACCCCTGGGGAAAAAAACAAACAAACAAATAAACACGCATCCGTGATCTGCCTTCTGGCAAAAAATACAAAATTCCACATTTTTTCAGATAGGAGCTTGAAACTTCTACAATAGGGTTCTCTGATACGCTGAATCTGATGGTGTGATTTTCTTTAAGATTCCATGACTTTTAGGGGCTGTTTCACCCTATTTTCTAAAATAAGGCAAATTTTCTCAGGCTCGTAACTTTTGATGAAACTTGACACTAAACTTGATGATACTTATATTTTAAAATCAGCATTAAAATGCGATTCTTTTGATGTAGCTATTGGTCGCTCCTTACAATAGTTCGTTACCACGAACTGTTTGATTGTCAGCAGCAGCTCAGAGGTGTCCTTTTGATGTCCCTATAGTTATGTGGTAAAATATTCTCTCTGCAGAGGCAGTTTCTCGGTAGGTTGTTAAAGTCTCGTAATTTGTCCCCCTCGTTTTTTCTTCTTTTTTTGAATTATATCCTAATTTTTATGTATCTATTCTATTTTTTAAAGCCATTTTCTGAAACCTTCCTATCTGTTGGGCCAAATAACTGTTTTTAAGTTTAAAATTGTTTTTATTTAGTATTATTAAATGATTAATCAATCAAATTGCTAATCCAAAAGTTCGACAGCTATGCCATTTAAAATTAAAAAATTTCAAAAATTATGAATTAAACTATTGTTTTAGCATATCTATCAACTAATTCCTACTTAAATTTGAAATAGAAATTGGGTTATTTTATTGATGTTTTTTTTAAAGGAGAAAAGTATTCCAAGAAATTTGTTTGCACGAGTCTCAGTTTTTTTATTGAAGTTGATCGTGTTCTCGAAGTAGAATTTTAAAAAAGAAATTATTTCAAATTTTTGATAAGTTAACTTATTTTTTTTCCATTCGTATTGCATTTTCTCAAAATACCGATAATGGGAATTTTTAGTACAGGCTAATAACCTAACCTGTAAATATTCTATTCCACAATTTGACAGTATTGCCACGTAACAAAATTGGACCAATAAATGAATTGAATGGAGACAATTGGAACACCACGTATCTGTATTTTCTGGTGTGTATATCTTAAATATATTCTTCACTTTGAGATTCATGATTATTTTGGCCAAAACAATTACTGCGATGGCCCCACAAACCCAGCCTTATAATAGTTTCTGCAGGCCGCCGGGTTTCGCTTCTACCCCGATGAAGAAAAGCAATTCATATAATTAAACATTCGAGCAGTTTCTGCTTCAGATCAGAATTTCTCCAGCCGATAAATATTGCTTAAAATAGATAAAATCTCTCCATTTATGGATTCGTGAAAATGTACTGTCACTACTCTTTTCTTTTTGCAGACGTATGCAAAGGACACATATATAAAATATGATACCTACCTTTTTTAAATAGATAAATTTTATAAGAAGAACTCAAAGAAGTTTGCTACCAACCATACATACCAGTCGAATTTCGGATGAAAATATCACTTGTTCGTTTTCACTCACGAAATTTTCCGTCCGTAGTTAGGACTTTTAGAAGCTGTGCTTTCATGAGAAACTTTGTTGTTTCGTGAAATTTTCTGCCCCCTTTTAAGGATTTGAAAAAAATGCAGACACTTGATCTTAACTGTACATATGTGATATGTTGCTTTCACCTTGGTATTGTTTGATGATTTCTGAAAGTCTGGAATCTGTCTCTTTTTAAAATTAAAGGAAATTTGTGGTTTCCAGATTCAAATTTCATTTAGTCTGCTTTTTAAATTTTATTGTCAAAGTTTTTTTTAAGTTTTTTTGTCAAAGCAGTCGAATAGTGCTTTCGATCAATTGATTGTTCGAATATTTTCGATTATTATGAAGCATTAACTTCATAGAGTCCTTTGAGTATTCCTTAAGAAAGGAGATTAACATTGAAATAACCAAAGCTTTCATTGAAAGCCAAGCTCCATACACAAGAAAGACCCTATTTTTTACTGAATGAACAGTGCGTACTAAATCACAACCAACAAAAAGTTTTCTAGTTGAATCGTCTCCACTTTCTTGTTAATGGACTTTGTTAATTTTTTCTCTAAACTGTCCAAATATTGTTTTTGATTTTTTTTAATGCCAAATTACTTGACCGAAAAAACAGTCTCGACTATTTGATATAATCTATCGAAACATTTTCAGGACCATTTTTCAAGGTATTTATAAGATAATCGTTTAAAAATGAATTATATTACAAGTATTTTTTTTTGTACTCAAAATCTTGAATTACTGACCTCCCAACGATTCGTATCATTATATATTAAATATTGAGATTAATCTTATTAGTTCTTTCCAAGGACTGTTCAAGACATATAGTTTTTAATAAAACTCAAATGACGCATTAGGCTTTAGACTTTTACAGTTAGGGGGTTATGGCAGTAGCCAAACTTTGCTTGTATTGATTCTTGTTCGTTTTAAGTTTGATTTGAACATTCTCTTTTAGTTTTACCCATTTTAAGATTTATTTATTCATTTGTATTAGTATTAGGTGTGTGTATGTTGGTTATGTTTGTTCATTTAACTTTTGTTTGTTTTGGATATCATTTATTCTTTGACAGTAATTTCTAGTAATTGTCAGTCTGAATAATTATAGATATTTACTTCTCCTGGTCTAAAGTCTAATATGGCTTTCTACTTTTCTTAGAAAAACTACTTTCTCGGAAAGTTTTTCTAATTAATTAAGGAAACAGGATGGTTGCCACGGCTTAATATTGTAAAAACACCTTTGTATTATAGCATTGCTCAGATCAAAATCGCTCTATGATTTTCAGTTTTTATCTTTTAATCTTTATTTATTTGCGTTTTTCATCGTTTATTTGCTTTCTGAAAAAAGATTATTCAGGGTCCAGTTAATTTGGATTTTGATATCGTAATGCAAATAAACTAATGTATTTTTCCTACATCTAAATATTTGTTATTGATACATATTAACAGATGTTATAGCCTGATAAATTTTAAATCAATTCACGACTTGTATGAAATACTTGAGATGAAATCTGAAAATCTGAATAATTTGAGTTTTCGTAAATCCGTTTACATCTTGGAATTTAAAGACTGTGGAAGATATAAGAAAATGATTGTATATTTTGAAAAATTTCAAGAAGTTGGATTTATAGGCACAGATTTTATACGGGGAGGGGAACCTTTATTTTTTGCTTGCAATAAGTCTGGATTTCAATTTGTAATGTAAATCAAATAATTAAATTTTGCTTTTTATTCAGACATAAAATTAAATCCGTGAGTAACTTCAGTCTAACTTTTAAAACAAACCCTGAAATCCCTCTTAAAATCTTCTAGAGATTTTGAATAACTTGCGTTTTTCCAAGATTTTTTTTTTTTAAATCAATAAAATACAGTTGCTGAGTAATTCACATTTATGAGGGAAAATGTTTGAAATTCATTTTAGGTATTAAGTGTTTAAATTTAATGTTTCTCTTAATTAGTGATGGCCACTTCCCCTCAGTTCTCTTTTTTGAATGTTACATCATTATAGTATACATCATTATTCCTAATTGGTTAAGACATCTTAATTAGTATAAGTTTTTATCATTTGTTGAAAGCATCTTATTCTAATTTTATTTATATAAAATTCCAGTTAAAAATTAGATGTAGAATTAACTATCAGTTGACAGTGTGTGTGATAGCCTTTTCTGTGGAGACTGAAAGATTGTTATTGAAAAAATGTAGAATTACATAATAATAAAGACCAGTAACTTTGATCTGTGGGAGAATTGTTCATCTACAGTTAGAACTGAATAACTAGAAATCAATACAAACAAGAGGTAAGAGCTCATATGGCACTTGTGACGAGGCCGAAAGAGCCAAGAGCCAAGAACTCATATGGTAAGAGCTCTAGCAAAATTCTAAGAATCAATAGATTGATCTTAAAGGAAAATCAGAGTCTTAATGCCAGTCGGGATTTAAAATAAGAGCTCTGAGTCACGAGGTCCTTCTAAATATCAAAATTCATTAAGATCCGATCACTCCTTCGTAAGTTATAAATAACTCATTTTTCTAACTTTTCCTGTCCCTTCAGCCCCCAGTTGGTCTAATCGGGGAAAACGACTTTATCAAGTCAATCTGTGAAGCTCTCTGATACGCCTACCAATTTTCATCGTCCTAGCACGTCCAGAAGCACCAAACTCGCCAAAGCACTGAACCCCACCCTCTAACTCCCCCAAAGAGAGCGGATCCAGTACGGTTATGTCAATCACGTATCTACAACATTTGCTTATTCTACCCACCAAGTTTCATTCCGATTTCTCCACTCTAAGCGTTTTTCAAGATTTCCGATTTCCCCCTCCAACTCCTCCCATTATCAACAGATGTGGTCGGGATTTAAAATAAGAGTTCTGAGACATGAGCCATATTAGACATATCAAAATTCTGAGACATATCAAAATTCATTAAGATCCGGTCACCCGTTCTTAAGTTAAGTAAGAAATACCTCAATTTTTCTAATTTTCCAAATCAACACTCCCCAGCTCCTCCAGAGAGAACAGATCCATTCCAATTATGTCCATCACATATCTATAACTCGTGCTTATTCTTCTCATCAAGTTTCATCCCGATCTCTCCATTCTAAGAGTTTTCCAAGATTTCTATTTCACCCCTCAAAACCCCTATGTCCCCGGATCCGAATCGAATTGAAAACGGAGCATCTGAGACATAAGATCCTTCTATATATTAAGTTTCATTAAGATCTGATCACCCGTTAATAAGATAAAGATACCTCAATTTTCATATTTTCCAAGAATTCCGGTTTCCCCCTCCAACTCTCCCCGATGTCATTGGATCTGGTCAGGATTCAAAATGAGAGCTCTAAAGCACAAGATCCTTCTAAATATCAAACTTCATTAAATTCTGATCACCCGTTCGTAAGTTACAAATACATAATTTGTTCTAATTTTTCCGAATCCCCCCCCCCTTTCCCCCAACTCCACCAAAGAGAGCAGATCCGTTCCGGTTATGTGAGTCACGTACCTTAGACATATTTTTATTCTTCCCACCAAGTTTCATCCTAATCTTTCCACTTTATGTGTTTTTCGAGATTTCCAGTATCCCCCCCCCCCCAATGACGCTGGATCCGGTCGGGATTTAAAATAAGAGATCTGAGTTACGAGGTCCTTCTAAATATGGAATTTCATTAAGATCCGATCACTCCTTCGTGAGTTGAAAATACCTAATTTTTTCTAATTTTTCAGAATTAACCCTCCCCCCAACTCCCCCAAATAGAGTGGATCCGTTCCGGTTATATCAATCACGCATCTAGGACTTCTGCTTATTTTTCCCACCAAGTTTCATCCCGATGCCTCCACTCTAAGCGTTTTCCAAGATTTTAGGTCCCCCAACGTCACCGGATCCGGAGCGGATTGGCCCGGTTATGTCAGTCACGTATCTTGGACTTCTTTTTGTTCTTCCCACCAAGTTTCATCCTGATCTCTCCGCTTTAAGTGATTTCAAAATTTCCGGTCCCCCCAACTCCCTTCCCAATGACGCTGGATCCGGTCGGGATTTAAAATAAGAGATCTGAGTTTCGAGCTCCTACTAAGTATGAAATTTCATTGAGATCCTATCACTTCTTCGTAAGTTAAAAATACCTAATAATCCTTAAAAATACCTAAAATACCACCAAGTTTCATCCCGATCTATCCACTCTAAGCGTTTGTCAAGATTTTAGGTCCCCCCAACTCTTCCCAATATCACCAGATCCGGTCAGGATGGAAATAAGAGCTCTGAGACGCAATATCCTTCTAAATATCAAATTTCATTAGGATCCGATCACATGTTCGTAAGTTAAAAATACCTCATTTTTTCTAGTTTATCCGATTTAACTGCCCCCCACTCCCCGCCACTCAAATGCTTGAATCGGGGAAACGGCAATTTCTAATCTAGTCTGGTTCCTGATACGCCTGCCAAGTTTCATCGTCCTAGCTTACCTGGAAGTGCCTAAACTAGCAAAACTGGGACCGACAGACCGACAGAATTTGCGATCGCTATGTGTCACTTGATAGATACCAAGTGCCATGAAAATCGTGTGTGTAGAAGCACTTGTATTTACTGTAGGCGGCTCAAGTACTTACTCGGGGAAGGAGAGTAGGCTTCAAATGTTTTTTCAAGGGAGGGGAGGGGTCAATTTGTTTTTTTTATTTTTTCACGAAAACAAAAACAAATCTCAAAATCTATGGGGGAAGGAGGAGGGCTTGATACCTAAAGATCATTATTTTGCACGAACGGTCCGAATAATTTGTTGGCTCCCATTTCGAATTGTTTATATAAAGGAGTGTAATTTCGTAAAATACTGGCGAGGGAGGCAATTGGGGCCATTTTTCCAAGTCTTGTAAAATGAACAAGTGAAAAAGGATAAATAAACCAAATAGTACCATAAAGGGAAAGGTATAGTAAATAAAATTGATCCGTTTCTGTGGATGCTTGAATTATGTAGACCTATCTTAGTTTTTACAAAACTTTAGAAGACGCTAAATTTCAGTTGGAGGACTAGGGTATGGGTCATTTGGTCCATGCTCCATAGCAAATTTAGTCCCTGCTTATTCAGAGACCGAACTAAATCCTTTAATCAATAAGACTTCTTATTTACACCCAAAGTAAAACAGTTCAATATAGGGATCAAACCTTTTAATTGACAGTGAACAGATATAATATTATTTAACTGGATATTTCGAACACATATACAGTGTTCATTATCAGCAGTAAAACTCTGATGATGAAGTTTTACTGCTGATGATGAACACTGTATATGTGTTCGAAATATCCAGTTAAATAATTTTATATCTGTTCACTGTCAATTAAAACGTTTCATCCCTATTTTGAACTGTTTTACTTTCGTCATGGAAAGGCAGTGTGATCTTCGAAGTTATTTATTTACACCCAGACTACAGATTGGCTCTTGATCTGATTAGGTCGCAATGCTCGATGCAATTAAAGAAAAAATCAAGATTTTTTTTTCAAATGAAAGCAAAGAGCAACATTAAAACTTTAAACGAAAAGAAATTATTAATTATATGAGGGGATTGCCCCTTCTCATTACCCCACTCTTTACGCTAAAGTTTATCTGGATTTTTTAACAAAGCTTATTATTCTAATTAAACGGCCCTTATGTTTCAGGAGCCGTTCTTAAAGAATCGGGACTAAAAAAGAAACTTTAGCGTAAAGTGTGAGGCATTAAGAAGAGGGCAGCCCCCCTCGTATAATTAATAATTTCTATTCGTTTTAAGTTTTGATGCTGCTCTTTACTTTCAGTTGAAAAAAAATCTTGTTTTTTATTTAATTTCTGATCGTTTTTAAATAATTCCAGGAACCACTTCACTCCCCCCTATGGAAAATTCCTTATCCCCATGGAAAATCCCTCCATTCAAACTATTCCCGTGAAAAATCCCCGCCCACACTAGAAAAATTCCTCGCAGACAATTCCGTTCTAGCTGAAAATTTTCCTCCAGAAATTTCTTGTGTACGGTTCTATTGAAACATTTCCTTAGAGAACTTTTATTGTGGAAAAGACTTTCATTTGAAAAATTGTTTTTAAAATCATTCCTAAAATCTCCATCTCCATGGAAAAGTTTTCCCGCAAATGCCCCGCCCCCTAGTAGAAAGTTACTCCCGCAGAAAACTCCCTCTGGAGAATTTATCCCGTGGAAAGGTCCACCGTGGCGAATTTCTGCCGTGACAAATCTGCCTCCTATAGAAAGATACTTTAGACAACTCCAACCTGGTAAAAAATTCCCTGTAGACAATTCTCCTTAACATCTTCACATGTAAAATCGAGTCGACAAAGAGAAAATAAGACTAATAAAAAGAAATTCGTATAGGAATTCTGGCAAATTCCCCCAGTGTATAATTTCCCTGTAAAGTTAACCCCCTGAAAAACATTCTTCTCCATGGAAAAATTATCGCCGTGAAAAATCCCCCCAGCAGAAAATTCACCTCCCCCCTCCACTTGAAAACTGTATGCATATTTCCCAATAACAGATACTATACGTAAACAATGGGCAAATTTTATAACTGAAAGACCTTCCCCTGGGGCTGTGGAGGATCATATTATCTCGAACGGCATGCTTATTGAGCCTTTCAGCTAACATTGATATTGATCTCAAAATATTGATCGGACGACTTTAAATAAAAAAGGAAAATCTTTCTTCTGGCAAAAAAAGACACAAATTCACCCTTTTGAAGATGCAAGCTTGAAACTTTTATAATAGGGTTCTCGGATACGCTGAATCTGATGATGTGATTTTCATTAAGACCCTTGGACTTAAAAGGGATGTTTACCCACTCTGTTTAAAGTCGCAGAAAAAAAAAGAAAAAATTTCACCCTTTTGAAGATGCAAGCTTGAAACTTTTATAATTGGGTTCTCGGATATGCTGAATCTGATGATGTGATTTTCATTAAGACCCCTGGACTTTAAAGGGATGTTTACCCACTCTGTTTAAAATCGCAGAAAAAAAAGACAAAAATTCACCCTTTTGAAGATGCAAGCTTGAAACTTTTATAATTGGGTTCTCGGATATGCTGAATCTGATGATGTGATTTTCATTAAGACCCCTGGACTTTAAAGGGATGTTTACCCACTCTGTTTAAAATCGCATAAAAAAAAAGACAAAAATTCACCCTTTTGAAGATGCAAGCTTGAAACTTTTATAATTGGGTTCTCGGATATGCTGAATCTGATGATGTGATTTTCATTAAGACCCCTGGACTTTAAAGGGATGTTTACCCACTCTGTTTAAAATCGCATAAAAAAAAAGACAAAAATTCACCCTTTTGAAGATGCAAGCTTGAAACTTTTATAATTGGGTTCTCGGATATGCTGAATCTGATGATGTGATTTTCATTAAGACCCCTGGACTTTAAAGGGATGTTTACCCACTCTGTTTAAAATCGCAGAAAAAAAGACAAAAATTCACCCTTTTGAAGATGCAAGCTTGAAACTTTTATAATTGGGTTCTCGGATATGCTGAATCTGATGATGTGATTTTCATTAAGACCCCTGGACTTTAAAGGGATGTTTACCCACTCTGTTTAAAATCGCATAAAAAAAAAGACAAAAATTCACCCTTTTGAAGATGCAAGCTTGAAACTTTTATAATTGGGTTCTCGGATATGCTGAATCTGATGATGTGATTTTCATTAAGACCCCTGGACTTTAAAGGGATGTTTACCCACTCTGTTTAAAATCGCAGAAAAAAAGACAAAAATTCACCCTTTTGAAGATGCAAGCTTGAAACTTTTATAATTGGGTTCTCGGATATGCTGAATCTGATGATGTGATTTTCATTAAGACCCCTGGACTTTAAAGGGATGTTTACCCACTCTGTTTAAAATCGCATAAAAAAAAAGACAAAAATTCACCCTTTTGAAGATGCAAGCTTGAAACTTTTATAATTGGGTTCTCGGATATGCTGAATCTGATGATGTGATTTTCATTAAGACCCCTGGACTTTAAAGGGATGTTTACCCACTCTGTTTAAAATCGCATAAAAAAAAAGACAAAAATTCACCCTTTTGAAGATGCAAGCTTGAAACTTTTATAATTGGGTTCTCGGATATGCTGAATCTGATGATGTGATTTTCATTAAGACCCCTGGACTTTAAAGGGATGTTTACCCACTCTGTTTAAAATCGCAGAAAAAAAGACAAAAATTCACCCTTTTGAAGATGCAAGCTTGAAACTTTTATAATTGGGTTCTCGGATATGCTGAATCTGATGATGTGATTTTCATTAAGACCCCTGGACTTTAAAGGGATGTTTACCCACTCTGTTTAAAATCGCATAAAAAAAAAGACAAAAATTCACCCTTTTGAAGATGCAAGCTTGAAACTTTTATAATTGGGTTCTCGGATATGCTGAATCTGATGATGTGATTTTCATTAAGACCCCTGGACTTTAAAGGGATGTTTACCCACTCTGTTTAAAATCGCAGAAAAAAAGACAAAAATTCACCCTTTTGAAGATGCAAGCTTGAAACTTTTATAATTGGGTTCTCGGATATGCTGAATCTGATGATGTGATTTTCATTAAGACCCCTGGACTTTAAAGGGATGTTTACCCACTCTGTTTAAAATCGCATAAAAAAAAGGACAAAAATTCACCCTTTTGAAGATGCAAGCTTGAAACTTTTATAATTGGGTTCTCGGATATGCTGAATCTGATGATGTGATTTTCATTAAGACCCCTGGACTTTAAAGGGATGTTTACCCACTCTGTTTAAAATCGCATAAAAAAAAAGACAAAAATTCACCCTTTTGAAGATGCAAGCTTGAAACTTTTATAATAGGGTTCTCGGATATGCTGAATCTGATGATGTGATTTTCATTAAGACCCCTGGACTTTAAAGGGATGTTTACCCACTCTGTTTAAAATCAGGAAAATTTTCTCAGGCACGTAGCTTTTGATGAGTAACACTAAACATAGTAAATTTTATATATTTAGGACCAGCATAACAAGACAATTCTTTTGATATATTTATTGCTGTAAAAATCCTGTTTTTTAGGGTTACAGTTACTATTGAGTCATGTCGCTCCTTACTTACAGTTCATTACCACGAACTGTTTGATCAGAAATTGAAGCAATTGCTTCAGGTCTGTTTTTAAGGTTTTGGAAACAGTTAAGGGATTTAGACTTAAGCTAATGCATTTTAGATCCTTGATTACGCCACTTTGAAATTTTAAGTTTTAACTTTTGAACTTCAACCTAGCTTCTGACTGAAGTCATAATTCCGTTCAGGAGTCAAATTTTACTTTGGCAGCCAAATTTCACGTCGTCTGATGAAAATGACGCGTTCATGGGCTGGAGTATTCGACTCATTGTTGTTTGTAATCAAAGGTTAATAGTCAACTATGATTAACTAAAAAAAACAGAAAAACCTCAAAAATAACAAAAACTAAAAAAAAAATAACCAGAAAAAATACTGTTTAAAATAAATACAAGTTTCCAATTTGTGAAATGGTAGTTGTGTAATAAAATACCATAGTAAATAACAATATAAATGTATATTGTATAACAGAATATAGCCTACTCTCGAAAATGCTATAGTAGTTATATCTCTTTAGGGACGAGTATCGTAATCATTTTATTCTATGGACAAATTTCTTAGACTTAAGAGAGTTTCATTTATTAAATACTTTCTTCGGTCTGAACTTGCCTTTAATAAAATAATGTGGATTTTTACCGTTCTTTTTTACTTTCAGATGCACAGCTGGGAATTTTTATGGATGCGAGAGGGTAGGAAATCCGACGAATATTTTAAATCCAATAGTCTCAGCACGTTTACGTACGGCTGAATCATTTTCCTTCAAATTTGGCAGGGTTGAAATTCGGGCAAGAATGCCGAGCGGTGATTGGCTTTGGCCAGGTAAGCTATTAAAAAAAAAATATTAACGCGAAAGGATGTCTGAAAAAATATGATATTTTGATGAAAGCGGATACCAGCGTTAGTGTTGGAAAGTAAAACGTACGGCTGAATCATTTTCCTTCACGAAATTCGGGCAAGAATGCCGAGCGGTGATTGCCTTTGGCCAGGTAAGCTATTAAAAAAAAAAAATATTAACGCGAAAGGATGTCTGAAAAAATATGATATTTTGATGAAAGCGGATACCAGCGTTAGTGTTGGAAAGTAAAACGTACGGCTGAATCATTTTCCTTCAAATTTGGCAGGGTTGAAATTCGGGCAAGAATGCCGAGCGGTGATTGGCTTTGGCCAGGTAAGCTATTATTAAAAAAAATATTAACGCGAAAGGATGTCTGAAAAAATATGATATTTTGGTGAAAGTGGATACCGGCGTTAGTGTTGGAAAGTAAAACGTACGGCTGAATCATTTTCCTTCACGAAATTCGGGCAAGAATGCCGAGCGGTGATTGGCTTTGGCCAGGTAAGCTATTTAAAAAAAAAAATATTAACGCGAAAGGATGTCTGAAAAAATATGATATTTTGATGAAAGCGGATACCAGCGTTAGTGTTGGAAAGTAAAACGTACGGCTGAATCATTTTCCTTCACGAAATTCGGGCAAGAATGCCGAGCGGTGATTGGCTTTGGCCAGGTAAGCTATTAAAAAAAAAATATTAACGCGAAAGGATGTCTGAAAAAATATGATATTTTGATGAAAGCGGATACCAGCGTTAGTGTTGGAAAGTAAAACGTACGGCTGAATCATTTTCCTTCAAATTTGGCAGGGTTGAAATTCGGGCAAGAATGCCGAGCGGTGATTGGTTTTGGCCAGGTAAGCTATTATTAAAAAAAATATTAACGCGAAAGGATGTCTGAAAAAATATGATATTTTGGTGAAAGCGGATACCGGCGTTAGTGTTGGGAAGTAAAACCAGCACTATTTAGTATTTTGCAGTTGTTTTGCGAATGTCATAATACTTTCAAAGTTGAAATAATCTTCTCAGGGGATAACATAGACTTTAGATTTATTCATAGAAGTTTTGATTCTTAGGTCAGCTATTTTTCAGGGCAGTGATAATTCCCCGATCTTTTTAGAGCTTCCCTCAAAATAAATTTTACAGATTTATTAGGTCTTTTAAATAATTAAATACTCCAAACTGCCTCATGATTGTCTCTAAAGATATTTTAAAATGCAAGGGAGATCAAAAAATCTAATTTCTATCAGCTGTAAATGGTCGCATCCCTTAGTGATCTATCAGAATTTCAAGAATTTCTTATATTAAAAAAAAAACCACTAAACCAGTACATAAACCACTAGATTATTGAGGAAAATCACTAAATCAACCAAAAAATTACTAAAATTTAGTGATTCGTTTCATTGAGTGACAAGCTGTACCGGTAATAGCCTAAGGGCAGCTGTTACTTAGCTAGTTCACTCAGCCTGCCATTATTTTTCCAAGCTATCCTAGACCTACCTTGTTCACACTGGAATTTAAGTTTTAAACAATTTGTGGAAACAAAAGAATTTTGATTAAATATTACTTACTTTTCACTCTTAATCCTATAGAAATTAATATCAATAATCGAAAATTTCCCATTCTCTCTGAAATATTTTATTTTTTAATGATTTTCTCATGCATCGTAGCAGAAACAGTACTGCTGTTTTTATTTGTATCTTCCTATTATATCTATCTTTTTTCTGTTTATTTCTATTCTAATATTTTATTCAATAGTAAATAGTCGAAGATCGGCGATATGTATGACTCCAATCAGTTTCGTATTCCCTTTGGATGCCTTTTTTAGATTGAATGCAATCACAGAAGACACGTAAGCTGTTTAATAAATTAAGTTAGAAAAGTTTATTTTTCTTTAATATTGAAGAACAAATTCAAAACTTAAAATTAGTTTAAACTAGCTTATACTAAATGTAAAATCAAAACGAGCTGGGAATGCTATAAATGAACAAATGGAACTAAAATGATGAGAAATCAAAATGAATAATCCGCTTAAATTTATTGTCAACGTTAATTACCTCTAATAATCGTGATTTTGCCACCCTTCTCACGCCCCGCGGGGTTAGAGGGCTTTTTTGCTTTACTGATAACTAAGTAGATTGCTTAAAACGGATTTTCAAAGAAACGCATGAAAAAGAAATAAAAAATGTAAAAATTAATACTATAGAGTATTGTACACCATATGTTCTGCCTATATTGGGAATATAGGTAGATTACTCCAAAGTTTATTTTTGTCTTCAACATTTTTGTTTGTCATACTTCCTTTGCGGCTGCTCAATTTTACGTGCGGAGAAAATTTTTCACAGGAGGAGGGGGGAATTTTCCGCAGGAGGAATTTCTGGGGAGGATAAGCCAGGTTTCCTTTCGGACAAACTTTAAGTTATGTCACATGTCCACCATCATAAAATTCTAAGGGTGGTACGATTTTGGTGGCCTGTATAAACACTTCTAATCGGCTTTAAAGTAATGTCTGAAAGCCTGGCAGTTGTTTAAGTTTTCCGAAGGTACTGATACAGGTTAGGTACTGAGCATACTAGTATCAAAAAGTTCGTGGTAACAAACTGTTAGTAAGGAGCGATGCAGCTCAATAGTAAGTGAAACTGAAAGAAACAGAGTTTTCATAATAATAAATGCGTAAAAAGAATTGAATTCTGATGCTTATTCAAAATACATAAAATTCTTGAGGTTTAATGTTACTCATCAAACGTTACGAGCCTGAGCCTATATATTGAAAAAGGGGGAAAACCCCTAAAAAATCAAGTGATCTAAATGAAAATTATTCCATCAGATGCAGCATATCAGAGAAGCCTACTGTGGGATTTCAAGCTTCTATATACGAAAATGTGGATTTTTTATTTTTTTGCCTGAAGCAATATTACCGATGTATATTTCTTTATTTTTTTGTTGTTTTTTTCCCATGGTGATTGCATTGAACCAGTTATTCTAGAAGATCGGGGCAGAGCTCATTTTATCCGAAATCACAAGTTCTAGTGCCGATCAAAATATTGGAGGGCAGCTATCCGTATAGTACATTCACCGCTCTTTTATTAGAATAATAAAAGAGCGGTGAATCCCCACCAATCTGGGGCGGAAGGGGTGAATCCCCTTCCGCCCCATTTTTTTTTACCCAAATCTGTCCAATCAAAATTTTGAGATAACCATTTTTTTCAACATTATTTGAAGATCTAATAAACATGTCTTTGAGTATGACTTGATCCCCCTGAGCCCCTGAGAGAAGGACTGCAAGTTATGAACTTTGCCCATTGCTTACATATAGTGTTGGCTATTGGGAAGAATAAAGATATTTTCGAGGAGGGGGATTTTCTGGTGGTGGTGCTTACTTGGGAGGAACATTAGGAGTAACATTGAAACTTAAAACGAACAGAAACTATTACGTATATGAGGAAGGTTGTTCCCCCCCCCTCAGTATCTAGTTTTGGCTATTGGGAAGCATAATGATATTTTCGAAGAGGGGGATTTTCTAGTGGTGGTGCTAACGTGGGAGGAACATAAGGAGCAACATTAAAACTTAAAGCAAACAGAAATTATTATGTATATGAGCGGGGGTGTCCCCTCCTCAGGACCTCGCTCTTTACATTGAAGTGTTTTTTGAATTTCAATAAAAGCTTATGAAAGTATAACAGTTCAAAATAGGAATGAAACATTTTAGTCGACAGTGAGCAGATGTAAAATTTTTTAACTGGATATTTTGAACACATATGCAGTGTTCATCATCAGCAGTAAAACTAAAAGACATCAATAAAACAAAACAAAGTTTATACCCAATAAACTAATTACATATAGTTTATTGCTCTTTTTTTTCAATGCAACAGCGGAAGCGAATCTCCTTGACCTTTTCGGTTCCGGTTCATTAGATTTATCTGAAAAATCAGGTAGCTCTTAGCTTAGCTACAAATCTTAGCTCTGTCTACTATAGCTCTTAGGTAAGGTGAGACATACTTTATTTGACCTCAGTAAATTATCATAAATTGAATTCAATCCAAATTCACCTGTATCTCTGTTCATGGAATTATTCTTGAATAATTTTTTTTTAATTCCAATTGTTTCCCTGAAAATTTGCTTTAAACCTTGGTCTCTAGAAATCAAAGAAACATTTTCAAAAAAATAAAATGATTTGGTAATTATAAACATGTTTTGATAGAGTCGATGTGAAATTCTCAAGTTTGAAATTTTGCTTTTAAGGACGATGAAATAGAATTATAATGTTGTAGTAATCTCATTTTCAAATTCTGGTTAGTACGTCCCACATTAGAGCTTCCACAAGTACATGGGGTTTTATAAACCCCACTTTGTTGCTCTACGGAAGTTCGATCCTTTCCAGATTTAAAAAAAAATTAGCCAAAGTATTACTACCTCTTAAAGCTACCTTTAGACCATTATTTCGTAAAATTCTTTTAAGTTTTTCACTCAGCCCTGAACATATGGTAAAAAAAAAACATCTTTCCTTTCTCTTGTTTCCAGAATATCGTTAGAAAATTTTAGAAATTTTTTCCTTCTTTTCGAAAAAGTCTGGTGAATTAACCAGCCTGGATAATGGTTACTTATTAAAATTTCATTTTAACAACAATAATTCCTCCTCAATGAATTTTGGAGAACAAATTCTAAAATTGCGGTCAGTTAAGGATATGATTAAACCAATTTTTACTCGGCGAGCATGACCGGAGAAGAACGACAAAAATCTATTGTTGTTAGTAGGTTTCTGGAAGTTTCTTATCCTCTTCTAATGCTACTGTAAATTTTAAATCACCTTCCCAAAAAATTAAAGTGTTCTAAAAAACCATTTAATTCCTCCTCCCCATAATTCCATACTGAAATTATGTCATCCCTATATGTCCCCCAAAATTTGTGTTTCAAAAATATGAATCTTACGCTATTGTTTCAAAATTTTCTACAAATCAAAATAGTTAGTATTTAAATGAAAATGGTAATGGAAAATGGAAATGGTAAAAGAAATAAGATATGCATTGTGTAGGGATCCTCGAAGAGTATTATTTATTTCAAAGGTTCTGCATGGATGTAAAGACCGAGATACACTGGTTTACCAACTAAAATTTGGAGCCCAGAACTCCAGCGCACCACAGAGGGTCCTTGAGATACTCCGGGAGAAAGAGTGGACTACTCATAGAATAAAATTGAATAAGCAATGACAAAAAAAAGTATAAGAGATAAAAAATATATTACATGGGTGGGTTGGGAGAGGATGGGCACATGAGCCTCAACTTGTGGCGAGGCTCTTGTATAGGAATTGTGGCTCGAATATAGAAATTGAAAGCCCTTATAAAAATCTGTGTTCAGCACGATGCCAAAGGTTAGAAAACCATGGTTGAATGGAAGGATTGGCAGTTTAAAATGATTCATATGTGAACCTAAAACAATTAGTACTAGAAATAAGACGGTGGCAAACATACACTAAAACATTATTTGCTACATTATAGATAAATGGAAATTCGGTAGAAAATAAGGATAAAAATCATTATTAATCGCTTGATTTTCAATCTTGTAAGTTTTTGTTGTAATTGACCTTGTCATGAATTGTTGCGAATGTCAACGTGCAAAAGAGAGAAAAAAGAAAAAGAAGAAAAAAGGAGCATAACAGCGATAACTATGAAAATCCCCAAAAAAGTCAAAACAGGCAATGGGGCTATGGAGCATTAACCCCCCTCCCCGCCCTATAATGTTTTTCCAATTCAGAAAAACGTAACAAAATGCATATAAACAAAGTTTTGATTCGTTTTTGAAGTTTTTGTAAAACGAGAACAAAATCCTACTTACGGCCTTGACCCAAATAAAAATATTATATACATATTTGTTTGTTATATTTTTATTTTTGACTTTTAATTACCTATGCTCAGACTGAAAACCTATCGTAATTTAATTTATAAATATTAGAATTACTTTAAAATTAAAAGAATTTTTCTAATTTTCAGAAAATTTCGGATTGAACATAAACTTGAAAATTAAAATCAAAAGTTAAAAACAATTGAACTTGCTTGTAACTTTTCTAGTTTGAACTTAGAAACAATAAAATTTCATTGATATTAGTAGTTTTTCATTCCCACAAATAACTTTTTAGATATCTACAGTTTCAATAAAACAAAGGCAGATTTTTGACTCGAGCCTCATAAGGAAAAAGATGCCGCTTAAAGTTTGGCTAGTCACCTGGTATTTCCGGTGTGCAAGATATTTAAAAATATCTTAAAGTGGGGGCATCGATTCCCGATTTTCAGTGCTCAAGAAAATGAAGAAATAACTGTAGATGACCTGATAAAACCTCCATCTATACAAGGTGCCAATGGGATCATTAATTGCCATAACCTATAAATCAAACAGTCCGTGGTAACGATCTGTAGTAAGGAGCGACCCGGCTCAATAGTAACCGAAACTCCAAAAAATGGGATTTTGATACCAATAGTTACATAAAAAAATTGCATTTTAATGCTGATTTTAAATATATAAGTTTAATCAAGATTAGTCTTTCCCATTCAAAGCTACGAGCCTGAGAAAATTTACCTCATTTTACAAAATAGGGGAAACACCCCATAAAAGTCATACAATCCTAACGAAAACCACACCATCAGATTCAGCGTATCAGAGAACCTTGTTGTAGAAGTTTCAAGCTCATATCTGCAAAAATGTGGAATTCCACCAGAAGACAAATTTTTTGTCTGCCATTTTTGCCAGAAGACTGGCAAAAATTTGTTTTTTTGTTTTTTTTCGTTGTTTTTTTTTCCCAGGGGTGATAGTATCGACCCAGTGGTCCTAGAATATCAAAATAGGGCTCAATTTAACAGAAATTAAAAGTTCTAGTGCCCTTTTTAAGCGACCAAAAAATGCAGGGCACCTAGGCCCCCTCCCACGCTCATTTTTTCCCCCAAAATCACCGGATCAAAATTCTGAGATGGCCATTTTATTCACCATAGTCGAAAAACCTAATCTCTATGTCTTTGGGGACGACTTATTCCCCCGCAGTCCCCGTGGGAGGGGCTGCAAGTTACAAACTTTGACCTGTTTTTACATATAGTAATGGTTACTGGGAAGTGTGCAGACGTTTTCAGGGGGATGTTTTTGGTTTGGGAGGGAGAGTTGAGGGGGTTTACGCGGGAGGATCTTTCCATGGAGGAACTTATCATGGGGGAAGAGACTTTCAATGAAGGGGGTGCAGGATTTTCTAGCATTATTTAAAAAAACAATGAAAAAATAAATATGAAGTTTTTTTTCTACTGAAAGTGAGGAGCAGCATTAAAACTTGAAACGGGCAGAAAATTATTACGCATATGAGGGGTTTACCTCCTCGTAATACCTCGCTTTTTACGCTAAAGTATTTTTAGTAATTTCAACTATTTATTCTACGGCCTTTGTGATCCAGGGGTCATTCTTAAGGAATTAGGACAAAATTTAAGCTTCAGTGTAAAGAGCGAGATATCGACGAGGGGTGAAACCCCTCAAATACACAATAAAAACATACGAATATAGAAGTTTGTTACATAAGTTAATTCGTAAGTTACGTATATTTTTTACTAATGAAAACGTTCGTAAAAAAATAAAAGTTGTAGTTGCCTTTTTAAGTAATCAAAACATTGGAGGGCAACTAGGCTTCCTCCCGCGCTCCTTTTTTTCTAAATCTTCCGATTAAAACTATGAGAAAGCCATTTAGCCAAAAAAAAAAAATCAATATGCAAATTTCGTTTGAATTATTTATGTGCGGAGGGCCAAGATCAAAGCATGTATTAGTTCAAAAACGTCCAGAAATTAAATTAAAACAACAAGTTTTTTTTAAATGAAAGTAAGGAGCGACATTAAAACTAAAAACGAACAGAAATTACTCCGTATATGAAAAGGGCTTTTCCTCCTCAACGCCCCGCTCTTTACGCGAAAGTTTTTTACTGTTTTAAAAAGTAGATTTAAGAGAAAGAGTCAAAATTTAGCGTAAAGAGCGAGGCGTTGAGGAGTAAAAGCTCCTTTCATATACGGAGTAATTTCTGTTCGTTTTAAGTTTTAATGTCGCTCCTTACTTTCATTTAAAAAAACTTTTTTTTTTTATTTTACTGGAAGACACAATCCTTTCGTATGTTACATTTATTGAATCGAAACATATTATGATATGAGTACTGCTACCCTGACTTTAGATGATTTTGTACCCAGAAATTAATAAGGTACTACCCAGCAAGGAGCCAAGGTATGCAAGGCAAGTTTTTAGCCGGAAGCCAAAGTTTTTCTTTTAAGTTATCTCGTTATGAAGTCGGGAAACTTTGAGTTTTGTTTATTATTATTTTGTTTTTTATTATTATTTATTATTATTATATTATTTTATTTATTATTTACAGCTATATGGATGCTCCCACGATACCAAGATTATGGACAATGGCCGGCGTCTGGTGAAATTGATATTGTTGAATCTCGAGGAAACAGTGGACTGATGCTGAATGGTGTCAATATTGGTGCAGAGCAAGTTTCTCAGACACTACATTGGGGTCCACACTTTTTCCTTAACCAATATGAGAAAACAAGCTGGAGCAAGAATTCTGTCCCTGGCTATGACTCTGATTTCCATATATATGGCTTGGAATGGACACCAGGTAAGTCGAACGTTAATTATTGTTGATAGGCAATTTCAAAATGGTGGTGCAAGCTTGACATAAATACGTTGATTTGACTTAAATTTTATGATTATTTATAATTTCAGTTATAAATAATAATACCTTGTTAGTATGATTATTATATTAGTATAATTGTTATTATTTATTAGTATTATTGAAATAATAGCTATATTAGAAATAATATTATTATAATTAATAATAATAATATATTATTATAACAATATTCTTGTAATCAAATTGATTGTCAATGAAATTGATGATCATAGAAAACTGCAGGAGAGATTATTGGAAAGGGCATGTTTGCTTTCGATGAGTGTAAAATAAGGGGATAGTTCACTTGCTCATTCATATTCACATTCTCACGATGTTCTGTCCATCTATCTTTGACTCTATCCTTATCACTAATTTTGGCCCTGTTCCTGTCTTTAACTTCGAAAAGGCCAGATTGACTACTCCCTCTCACTTTCTTAAAATTCCAGTACAACATTTTACTATTATGCTGTCTAGCTGCATCTTCCAGATCCTCGGTAATTTTATCCATGGCCTCCACTTCAAACCTCCTTAGTTCATATTTTAATGCTTTTTCCACTTTCTTTATATTACTTTTATTTTCATACTATCTATCACTCAGGCAATTCTTGTACAAACTCCTTCTTCTCTCTATTAAACATAAAGGTTTTTTACTAATATTCCAAGTTGCAGTCTTAAGTTTTTTCCTTAAAAGAAAAAAGTTTTTTCCTTAAGCAATTTTTCGCAAATTGCTTTTCTAAAATTATTGCAGCCATCTTCCATTTTTCAAATTTTAAACTCTCAAGTTTAGTATTCAACTGTTCCTGGAAAGTTTCTCTCAAACCCCTATCCTCGAGTCTCCTAACATCATAACTTCCCAAGAACTAGTCACCCTTCCGAAATTTTAGCTTTAAGTTAACCTTCGACAATACTATATGGTGATCTTTACTTTTGACATCAATAACAGCACTCCTAAATACCCTAGTCCTCTTTTATTGATCCTGCCCGTCTTCGATTTTTTGTAACATAATCAGTGAGATTTGCTGTCTTACCATCACGTGAATACCATGTCAACTTGTGCACCAATTTACGACCAAACACCGTATTGGGTATAACTAGATTGTTATAGCTACAAAATTGCAAAAGTCTGTAACCATTACTTTTTTTTCTTTTCCAACACCAAATTTACCTACGCTAAGATACCATCTATCCCTATTTCTACCGACCTGGGCGTTAAAATGTCCAAGTAAAAACACTATATTTCTACCTGGGACCCTGTCTATTTGCTCCTGTAACGGTAAGTAAAATTCATCTAAGTCACTAGTATCTCCGTTAGTGAATTTTACAGGGGCAAATACTACTATAACTGATATCCTGAAATTTTTAGCCATAAAATGAGCAATTAGTATTCAATTATTTATACCTTCATAGCCTAAACAAGACTTAGCAGCTTCCTTATTCGTCATGAGCCCCATCCTATACCCCATCCTTCCTGTCTGAGTAAACAAGTTCTATGTCACCTAATTTCGTGCTTCCTACCCCTGGGATATGAGTTTCTGAAACTCCTAATAAGTCCAGTTTGAATCTTCTGAAATCATCAGTTAAAATGTCGACACGATAGTCATTTTTTAACGTCGTAACATTCCAATTTTCATGTTCTTTTAATGATTGAAATTATTTTGGCCTCAGGAAAAGCGATGATCCGGGATACCAGTGCAGGACAGGAATCAACATATCTTATCAAGTCCAACTGAGGCGCTTAAGCCAGCTTAGTACCGGACAACCAGACGTCCCTGGGACTTCAAGTATGAAAATGAAGGCTTTGTGCAATTCTGGGCCCATCTTGGTCACAACATGGTTTTCAGCCCTTGGCGATGCTCCTCTATTGACAGGAGTCAAAATCCTGCACAGACAGTCCCAAGCCTATTAACTCCGATTCATTATATATTCATGCCTACGATATGCTACTACGAGGAGGCAACTCATAGTAGATAAATTAGCAAGGAAGAGGTTTTTCAGCCTGAAAACGCCCCTCAAGACAGACGAAGTCCAGAAGAATTATCCATTAATCAGTTCTTGTGCGAACGCTGTGTCATTTACTAGGCTATAATTTGCTCGAGGGTGCCACTTCTCAAGTGGGAATAGACTTGATCACAGGATCTCCAGTCTTGCAGGTACCCCGAAAGGGTCAAGGTGGCCCTTTGCAGAGGCCGTTGTCCATATAACCGGATCTTACGCCCTGCCGCAGTTGTCCTCCTATAGAAAATCCTTCCACGATGGTGTTCTGCGTCACCATGAAACTTAACCTATTACTAGGAAAGATAAGTAGAATAAGAAGTCTTAAAATCAAACGTTTTTTAGCTAGAATGATATTCTAAAGATTCTAGTTCATTAAAAGATTAAAGTTATTATTTCATTTGATTTTCCCCCGTCTTTTAATCCACGTAGAAATGAAATTTTCTTTCATTTATAGAGATTATTATCATAGAATATCGTGTATTCTATTAGAATTTTTTTTTCTCTTAAAATTGACTATTCTATTCATTTCTGAAGGTCATTTTAATCGAATATTTTCTATTAGAATAAACCTTATAAACAAGGGAAAATGCTATTTGTGTGTGGGAAAAGAAGATTTCACGACTTTGATGTACCACTTAGCTTTTTGCCACAAAACTTTAACTAAAATGTTAAACAAAATATGAAAAGTCGATTTTTAACAAATTTAATAAAATGAATAAAAAGCGACTATTTTCTGGGAGGGTCTATCATGAGTCTCCACGCTAAATTTATTCCTTCTGGGATTGAGAATACCGTTCGTACTTTTTCAAGATATCCTATAAGTTTTTTGTAGCGTAAATAGCTCTTAACACTCTTAAAGTACCAAGAGGAGTAAAAGTTAAATATAATTGTATTAATATGTTAAGTAGAAACATATATATCTTGAAAACCATGAAAAGTTGGGAATTCGGGACATAAACAACTGCAAATTTGGGACCGGTAAATATGAAAAACTGGAAATTTGGAATAAAAGAAAATTTCACTCCAAACATTCACCACGCAAAACAGTTTAAAAAAAGATAGTCTTTTTGAAGGTACAACTATATTTGGAAATCAACAGTTTGTTAATGTTTGTGTTTTAAAGGTGAAAACTATTATCAAATTTATTAATTCACTAGCTCTGGTCATTCAGTTTCAGGGTTCGAATTTGCAACGCTGGTGAAAAGATAGTGCTGCCCTAAAAACTGCATAATTTTTGAACAACCAAAAAACTTAGAAAATCATGGTTTTCAGTAAATAGACCTAAGATGGGTATATCCTACCAAAAAAGTTTTAATATGACATTTTCGGCACTTTCAGAATTTCCCTAAGAATCTTATCGAGAATATAAGAAAATTTAGCTCTAAGTACACACTCTCAACAAAATCTAACTATAAAAAAGCCTTTAAGTTGACAAAACCTTTAAAAGAATTTCTCTGCATCCTATGTGTAAGAACATGCGTTTAATATCCTTTTTATTTTGTATATCGGATTTACGACTCTTTTTGACTGCTAAAGTCCTGGCGTCAGTTCCGCAGTGTGTTGCTACATGTTGGGTTTAAATTCCAGGTTCTGTATTCCCAAGCTGAGATCAAATCCACTGCACCGCCACAAGACGACCACATCTATATTCTTTTTCTCTGATTTCAGATTATATAAGCTTGACAATAGACGGCGTTGAAACCGGAAGAGTCGAACCACCAGCGAACGGTTTCTGGGAATATGGAGCTTTCCCCGCCGGTCAAGACAATCCATGGGTGGGTGCAAGTAAATTGGCACCATTTGATCAAGAGGTAATTTGCAGTATTTACTTTCCAAAGTATTTACTGAAAACGTATTTACTGAAAACTCAATTGTAAATGAGGAACAATATATTAATATGACTGAGTTTCAAGAACTAAGAAAAAAAAGACGCGAAAATATTGTGTGCGAAAATATTTGATCAATGAATGGAAAAAAAGAAGAGCAGATGAAAATCAATCAATTTACTTTGTCACTATCTTAAAAACAAAAAGCCCTAATTTTTGGAATTTGTCATCCAAATTCGTTCGGACTAGTTGTACAATCGAACCATCAGTGTGATTTTGTAGTTAGGTAAATAAATGTGATAAGTAGTCTCATCCTGCAGAAAAAATTTAAACATTTTGTTCGCTTCTTTTAGGAACTACATATCTAATTTTTTTTCAAGCTTTATTTGCAACACTGTATAATGTAGATTATGTTACTGCAGTATTAGGGATACTGCTGAGGAGCATCTGTTGCAGAAAAACTTGGTTTAAAAGTAAACTGGGCCAAGTCCAAAATATTGCTTGTGGAACAGACATCATGCAGCCCCCTGACATTTATAGAAGTATGTGACCAGATTGTTGAGATAGTCAAGCAGTTCACCTACCTTAGTTCAATTGTATGTTCTAATGGAAATGTTGATACAGAGATATCAGCAAGGGTGGCCAAGGCGAACGCCATTGTTGGCCGTCTTCTGAGAAGAATACTCCACAAACAACAGATCAGACGTCTCATGAAAGCTTGTATCTATTCTTTTTCAGTAGCAGGTGTTTTATTGTACTCATCGGAAACTTGGCCATTGACTCAGTCGCAAATGATAAAGGTAGATGATGTCCAGACAAACACCTCTGGAAAACCGGACACTTTGGGTAGCTGGACAGGGTACGGAACATGGATAACCTCCGGTCCTTTAAATTATCACCCCTGTTCGAACAGCTTGACTCCCGTTTGCTTCCTTGATACGGTCATTTACTTCACCTACCTGCTGAAACCCCTGCCACACATATATCCGACTTCGATCCAACTGCAAACGGCTGTAAACATCCCAGAGATACATCAAGTTTGTGATGGGTGGTTATCATCCGCGATCGACTCACAGCGTGGGGCATGCTCCTCGAATGAATGCATATATTATATATATATATATGTATATATATATAACAATTACAAAATAAAATACTTATAATATAATTTGCTGTCAGTAAAGCGCCAATGCTTTTACAGTTATGGAAGGGGCGGTCTTTTCAATTAGTAAAAAGAGTTTTTTATTTATTTTTTCTTCTGTTGAAAGATAGGATATAGCCTAGAAAGACAGGATATAGGTAGAAAGATAGGATAGAATATAGACATTTTGTAGGGGTTCCAATTAAGGACAGTTTTTATTGGTTCTAAGTTTTTAAGTTGTCTAAGTTTATATCATATTTTATATCATTTTCTAGATTGCGAAGGGGTCAATTAAATTAGATCTCCTGTCGCCTGTTTGCACATCGATCATGGCAAAAAATAGAAATATTTTTTTGTTGGCCAATAGCCAATTAGTGGTAGGCTATTTCAGTCTCTTAGAAAGACTAGAGATATTCGTTTTTCTTTTCCCTCCCTTTTCGTATTTAAGGAAACTTTAATACTTATTAATAAAATATTTTCCAGTTCTATTTCATTATGAACCTTGCTGTTGGTGGGACTAATTCCTTCTTCCCTGACGAAGCAGTCAATTCAGGACCACCTAAACCTTGGTCTAATCAATCACCACAGGTAAGTTTGATTTTGCAATAATTTGTTTAAAAAACTAAAACAGCAACAACAAGTCGTGATGTAGCTTTTCTTTTTCTCTAAAGCATCTTGGTCATGACTTCTTTGTGCGCTTACTGCGGCTTGTTTGTAAGAAACCACGTGAGGTATATATTAATGTAACGCACATGGGAGCGGGGGGCTATGGCCCTCATATAATGGCAAAATCTGCTTGCTAGTAGTAGATCTTGTAAATTATCTTTTCAATAAGTCAATGTTTCATTATATTGACATATTGAAATAATTCACTATAATAAGGTGCCAAACTTACCGCAAGTAAGTTTGATTGTTAATATGTTACTGTGAATATCATTATATAAATATCTGTACAGTAACACAATCATTTTCAAAATGGAATACAGAAACATTAGAGCCATAAGGGAAATAGTTGAAGTAGGAAGTATTGTTTGAACTACATTGATTTGGATTTCGGTTTAAACAGTTTGGTTGATTAAATGCATTATCATATACACATGAAGATGAATTCAAAGAAAATGCTCAGCATCAGTGTCTCACAAAGTCTTTAAGTGGGGAAAATAGGGGCTTGCAGTACTGTATACATTTATGCATTGGTGGCATTCGTACCAAATCAGATTGGTATATGCATTCGTACCAATCAGTTTATGATTGGTAACCAATACGTACCCATATCAGTTTTTGCATTCGTACCAAATCAGGTTCAAAATTTGCTTTTTAGAATAAATTTCCGATCATGTTACTAGTCCTTTCCCACTTGTAGGCTATTATACCTAGTTGAACCTATATTCGGAGGAATTAACAGATAGAGCTAGTAAGACAACCATTCAAAAGACCTACCCAGATGCATTTGCAAACCTCACTTTGCGGTGAGAAACTGCAATAAAAAAGATGGCTCATAAATTGAAGTAATTTTACGAATTAGTTACCTTAAGCAAGAATCTCCGTGCTTCGATTGGAAGGGGATGGGAGGGTATAGTTTTGCAAAAGCTACTGGTGTAATTTGTTAATCTTAGAAATAAAGCACTGTCGTAATGCATGACAGGGCTGAAAGCTGTCGTGTAGGATATAGAGTTAAAAAAAAATTCGACACATCCTTGTTCTATTATCATAGGCAGTACAATAGCGCTGCCTGAGTAAAGAGCGACAAGGGCACAACGTATTACTTATTTATCATTTTTTTTGTTTTTTTTTAGCCCAGGAAACTTAGCATAAAAAGAGTTGTCGTAGAAACTTCGAAAAGGGTCCATTCGGTTGGGAATTGGAAGTTCTAGCGCCCTTTTCAATAATTATAAGTGATTGGAGGATAGACAGTCCCCGCTCATCATTCTCCGAAACACATTAAGTAAAAATTTTAAAGTAGCCATTTTGTTCAACATACGTGAAAGGCCTGGAAATAATTTATTTGAGAATGAAAACCCCTTTTCCACAGCCCTCTAGGCAAGGGTTGTAAGTTGTGCCGTGGGGACATATAAGTTGCTTTTTTTTTAGAAAGGAAGGTCGTATAACCTTAAGAGGGGCTCATTGGATTGGTAATCAGAAATTCTATTGCTCTTTTTAAAAGTCAAAATAATCTGACGACAGATGCCCCCCTCCCACAGGTCGTGTTTTTCCGAAATACATCTGATAGAAATTTTAAGATAGCAATTGGTTCAGAAATAGACCAAAAATCACATAACAAGCCATTTAAGCTTAAAAAAAAACAAAAAACTCAGATTCTCGGAAAAAGGGTTGTTAGTTACGGCTCGGGGAAAAATAAAGTTTTTGTGGAAGGAGTGGTCGTATGAACCTTAGCGGAGGCTTATTTGATTGGAAATGTATGGTTCTAGTTCATTTTTAGAGTCGTTTTGTACGTCATTATCGTATACGCGTGAACATGAATTATGTGAATCTGGTACGTCATATCTGCTTTTTTGCTAAAAAGACGGCAATGAGAAACATACGTTCATTGAAAAGATCCAGCGTGAAAGCAGAAATTCACGTGAATACAAAAGCTGAATATCTTTATCCAACTTGCATCCTCTTAAGCGAAAAAAACAGGCTTGGAACTGAGTGAACCAAACTACAAAACCGATACAGATTCTGAGAAAGTGTCCAAGAAGATCCGATTTTTCACATTTTTTGGTATCCTGTAATAGAATTTCCTTGATTGTAGTAACCAGTAAGCAGTAACATAATTATTTCCTAGAAGACAACTACAGAAAACTTACTATACAAGATAACAATAGAAAATATAGATTTTTTCCTATTAATGTACAGATTGTACAGATTAATAAACAATAAAGATTTGACAAAAGCAGAATTGTCGACAAATAAAGAGGCCAATAAGCCTTTTCTTCTTACTTTTGTTTTGCAAGTAAAAATTCAAAATTTAATTAATGTTGATAGTTATATTTTTGGCTTTGAATGTTTTTCCTTCGTCGCAAATTTTTTATTTTCATTAAGAAAATTTTATTTTCTTGATTTGATCCCACAGTCTTTTTAAAAAATTTTATATTTCAGGTTAATCTGTAGTATTTGAATATATATGTTTTAGCATTTTTTACATAATCGAAATACTTAGTGGCAGATTTTACATCAATTTAAAAATTGAATTAAAAGGGAAAGTAACAGAAGAAATGATTAGTTTGAAGTTTGTTTGGTTAAGTTGAAAATCTAAACAGTGTTTTTGAAGATTCATTTTGCAAGAAAAAAGACGGGAGAAAGACCCTCCCTTCTCTCCGGAATCGAACTCTTTTATCTATTAGTAAGTGTATTTTCATATTAATTTAATTCATGCCCATTTTCTTGCAAAATAGACATGCATGAATTAAGGTTTGTGTTTTGGTATTTCATATTTCCACACTTCTATGACCTTGGTGGTTGCTCTGATCATTTTCTTTAATTTTTGTTATTTTTGAACTTTCTTGATTGATTTTGGTATCAGTTTATTGCCCTGATTAGGCACCATGTGCTGTATTTGCTTCTTTTTTCTTTGTTTTACTGGGCTTTCTAAATTAGGCCTTTCCTTGAAAATTCTTAAGCCACATCATAATTCTGTTTTAGTTAATGGACAGGTCTGAAACTTATGAATTCAAAGACTGAAGGACTTGGTCTTTTAGGTGCAAATCAAAGCTTTGCCCAAAATGGAATATTTTAGAGGGAACACAAACCTCCAACCATTATGTCAGTGCTTTATACAGATTTTTCTCTTCTAGGCCCTTCTAGACTTTTGGAACGCACGTGGCAGCTGGGAATCAACATGGATGGGAGAAGAAGCAGCTATGAAAGTTGACTATGTTAGAGTATATGCCCTCTAATTCACTATTTTGTTTCATTTAATTATAAACTTTGGTTGAAAGCACAAGCATACGTTTAATTTCAGATTAAGCCATCTAGAACATTGGAATTAGGTAATTCTGTTTTCGTTTTGTAACATAATTTATTGCAAAAAGATACCAAGAACCTTAGCCCTGGTATACCACAAGTCAACTATTTACCTAGGTCTTCTCCTTAATTTTGTACTGCTGAATATCCCTGGAAATGAGTCAGTAACTGTGTCTTGAGGAATAGAATAAGCAGGTAGCAGAGCTTAGACACCAATATGCAGTTATGACACCTCGATTTATTTTTGGGGCACAGTGCGCGGTAGCGATGCTAGCGGCTGGAGATAGGAAACTGGCAGAACGGCTTAGATAACCGATATTGGTGTCTAAACTGTGTGTGCAAAAAAACAAAACTGCGTTCCCGCCTATAGTGTTGTAGCACCTATGCGTTGGATCACGGGCTTGGAGGAGTCGCCAAGTTCAGCGCTCGGTACCAAAAGCTTCTCATGGGCAAGGAGTATTTCACAACTGTATGTTGGTATCTAAGCTGTGACTGACAGATCATTTCAAAAGGTGTAGCATCTTATGAAACGGTTATTCAAGTACTAAGCTTGGGGTGTCTCCTCTTGTATGTATTCCACACGTGGAGGATTTTACGTGTGAGGATTTTTCCATTGAGGAATTTATCATGGGAGAAGAGAGTATACATGAAGGGGGCGCAGGATTTTCTAGCATTGTTTAAAAAAATAACCAATGAGAAAATAAACAAAGACAATTTTTTCACCTGGAAGTAATGAATAGCATTAAAACTTAAAACGAACATAAATTATTACGTACATAGAGGGTTAGTCTCCTCCATAATACCTTGCTCTTTACGCTAAAGTATTTTTAGTAATTTCAACTATTTGTTCTACGGCCTTTGTGATTCAGGGTCATTTTTAAAGACTTGGGATAAAATTCAAGCTTTAGTGTAAAGAGGGAGGTATTGACGAGGGAGCAAACCCCCTCATATACGTTATACAATTGCAAAAATATAGAAGTTCGTTACGTAAGTTAATTCGTAAGGTACGTATGATTATTACTAACAAAGAGGTTCGTACAAAAAATAAAGAATCTAGTTGCATTTTTAAGTAACCAAAAATTGGAAGGGAGTTAGGCCTCCTTCCCCACCCTTTTTTTTTTAATCAAAATCATCCAATCAAAACAATGAGAAAGTCTTTTAGCCAAAAAAAATAATAATATACAAGTTTCATTTTAATAATTTATGTGCGGAGAGCCAAAATCAAAACGTGCACTAATTCGAAAACGTTCAGAAATTAAATAAAAAAACAAGTTTTTTTTAACTGCAAGTAAGAAGCGACATTAAAACTTAAAACGAACAGAAATTAATCCGTATATGAAAGAGTTTGTCCCCTCCGCAACGCCTCGCTCATAACGCTAAAGTTTTTTTTTTTATCAAACAGTTCGTGGTAACGAACTGTAGTAATGAGCGACCCGGCTCAATAGTAACCGAAACTCTAAAGAATGGAATTTTGATACCAATAGTTACATCAAACGAATCGCATTTTAATGCTGATTTTAAATATATAAGTTTCATCAAGATCAGTTATACCCATCAAAAGTTAGTAGCCTGAGAATATTTGCTTCATTTCAGAAAATAGTGGGAAACACCCCCTAAAAGTCATACAATCTTAACGAAAATCACACCATCAGATTCAGCGTATTAGAAAACCTTATTGTAGAAGTTTCAAGCTCCTATATACACAAATGTGGAATTTCGCTTTTATTGCCAGAAGACAGATAACGGATGCGTGTTTATTTGTTTTTTTGTTTTTTTCCCAGGGGTGATCGTATCGACTGAGTGGTCCTAGAATGTCGCGAGAGGGCTCATTTTAACGGAAATTAAAAGTTTTAGTGCCCTTTTTAAGTGACCAAAAAAATTGGAGGGCAACTAGGCCCCCTCCCACGCTCATTTTTTCCCGAAATTCACCAGATCAAAATTCTGAGATTGCCATTTTATTCACCATAGTCGAAAAACCTAAAAACTGTGTCTTTAGGGACGACTTACTCCCCCGCAATCCCCGTGGGAGGGGTTGCAAGTTGCGAACTTTGACCTGTGTTTACATATAGTAATGGTTACTGGGAAGTGTACAAATGTTTTCAGGGGGGATTTTTTTTTGTTTAGGGGGAAGATTTGAGGGGGGAGGTTACGTGGGAGGATATTTCCATGGATAAACTTGTCATGGGGGAAGATAATTTCAATGAAGGGGGCGCAGGGTTTCTAGCATTATTTGAAAAAAAAATATGAAAAGTTTTTTCTACTGAAAGTAAGGAGCAGCATTAAAACTTAAAAGGAACAAAAATTATTACACATATGAGGGGTTTACCTCCTCGTTATACCTCACTCTTTACGCTAAAGTATTTTTAGTAATTTCAGCTATTTATTCTACGACCTTTGTGATTCAGAGGTCATTCTTAAGGAATTGGGACAAAATTCAAGCTTTAGGGTAAAGAGCGAGGTATCGACGAGGGTCGAACCCCCTCATAAACGCAATAAAAACATACGAATATAGAAGTTCGTTACGTAATTTAATTCGTAAGTTGCGTATATTTTTTACCAATGAAAACGTTTGTAAAAAGTTTAAAGTTCTAGTTGCTTTTTAAGTAATCAAAAAATTGGAAGGCAACTAGGCCTCCTCCCTCGCTCCTTTTTTCTCAAAATCTTCCAATTAATTGCAATTAATTAATATGCAAATTTTGTTTTAATTATTTATGTGCGGAGAGCCAAGACCAAAACATGCATTAATTCAAAAACGTCCAGAAATTAAATAAAAAAACAAGTTTTTTTAAATGAAAATAAGGAGCAACATTAAAACTTAAAACGAACAGAAATTACTCCGTATATGAAAGGGACTTTTCCTCCTCAACGCCCCGCTCTTTACGCTAAAGTTTCTTACTGTTTTTAAAAATAGAGTTAAGAGAAAGGGTCAAAGTTTAGCGTAAAGAGCGGGGCGTTGAGGAGGAAAAGCCCCTTTCATATAAGGAATAATTTCTGTTCGTTTTAAATTTTAATGTTGCTCCTTACTTTCATTTAAAAAAAACTTGTTTTTTTTATTTAATTGTTTTAAAAAGTAGGGTTGTGACAGTCAATCTTTAGCGTGCAGAGCAAGGCGTTGCAGAGGGGACAACCTCTTTCATATACGGAGTAATTTCTGTTCGTTTCTAGTTTTAATTAAATAAAAAAAAACAAGTTTTTTTAAATGAAAGGAAGAAGCAACATTAAAACTTAAAACGAGCAGAAATTAATCCGTATATGAAAGGGGCTTTTCCTCCTCAACGGCCCGCTCTTTACGCTAAAGTTTGACTCTTTCTATTAACTCTACTTCTTAAAACGGTAAAAACTTTAGCGTAAAGAGCGGGCCGTTGAGGAGGAAAAGCCCCTTTCATGTACAGATTAATTTCTGTTCGTTTTAAGTTTTAATGTCGCTTCTTACTTTCATTTAAAAAAAACTTGTTTTTTTTTATTTAATTTCTGGACGTTTTTTAATTAATGCATGTTTTGATCTTGGCTCTCCACACATGAATAATTAAAACGAAATTTAAAAATTAATTTTTTTTGGGTAAATGGCTTTCTCATAGTCTTAATCGGAAGATTTTGAGAAAAAAGGAGAGAGGGAGGAAGGCTAGTTGCCCACCAATTCTTTGATTACTTAAAAAGACAACTAGAACTTTTAATTTTTTTACGAACATTTTCATTAGTAAAAAATATACGTAATTTACGAATTAACTTAGGCAACAAACTTCTATATTCGTATGTTTTATTGCGTATATGAGGGAGTTCACCCCTCGTCGATACCTCGCTCTTTACACTAAAGCTTAAATTCTGTCCCAATTCCTTAAGAATGACCCTTGGATAACAAAGGCCGTAGAATAAATAGTTAAAATTACTAAAAATACTTTAGCGTGAAGAGCGAAGTATTACGAGGAGGTAAACCCTTCATATGCGCAATAATTTCTGCATGTTTTAAATTTTAATGCTGCTCCTCACTGTCAGTCGAAAAAAACTTTTCACATTTATTTTTTCATTTTTTTTTTTTAAATAATGCTAGAAAATCCTGCGCTCCCTTCATGGAAATTTTTCCCCCATGATAAATTCCTCCAAGGAAAGTTCACCTAACATGTCCACCTCTTTTCAACTCCCCCCCCCCCCCCAAACCAAAAAATCCCCCTGAAAACGTCTGTACACTTACAAATAACCATAACTATATCATGAAAAGAGAAATCACCAATGCAACAGCACAAACACAAAAAAAAAAAAAAAAAAAAAAAAAAAAAGAGACAGAAGGAGAAAAGGAAGACTGTTTTCCTAAATTAGTGATTAATATAGACCAGCACTTGAATGAGGCCTTAACCCTACTCATCCATACAATCACATAGGTCAAACAGCATAGCCACACACAATCAACCATAAAGAATAATCCATGGACAGGCAGTCATGTCGTCAATAAGTATAAGTCGTCATTTACCAAACAATAGAAAAAATAATATAGACAAATTATTCAGAGGCAACACCCAACATAAGGGCTCATCAGGAGAATACACTGGCCTATATAGGGTTTCGCCACTCTAAATTCTCATAAGTGGCGAAGCCCTATATAGGCCAGTTTTTTTTTTTTTTGTGTTTGTGCTGTTGCATTGGTGATTTCTCTTTTCATGATATGTAAGCACTGATAAAAGTTTGTAACTTGTAGCCCCTCCCACGGGGACTGTGGGGGAGTAAGTCGTCCCCAAAGACATAGTTATATAAGATTTTTCGACTACGCTTAATAGAATGGCTATCTCAGAATTTTGATCCGGTGACTTTGGGAAAATAATTAGCGTAGGAGGGGGCATCGGTGCCCTCCAAGTTTTTGGTCACTGAAAAAGGGCACTAGCACTTTTCATTTCCGTTAGAATGAGCCCTCTCGAAAGATTCTAGGACCACTGGGTCGATACGATCACCCCTGGGGAAAAAAAATAAATAAACACGCATCCGTGATCTGCCTTCTGCCAAAAAATACAAAATTCCACATTTTTGTAGATAGGAGCTTGAAACTTCTACAATAGGGTTCTCTAATACGCTGAATATGATGGTGTGATTTTCGTTAAGATTGTATGTCTTTTAGGGGGTGTTTTCCCCTATTTTCTAAAATAAGGCAAATTTTCGCAGGCTCGTAACTTTTGATGGGTAAGTCTAACCTTAATGAAACTTATATATTTAAATTCAGCCTGAAAATGCAATTCTTTTGATGTAACTATTGTTATAAAAATTCCGTTTTTTAGAGTTTCGGTTACTATTGAGCCGGGTCGCTCCTTACTACAGTTCGTTACCACGAACTGTTTGATAATGTCGCTCCTTACTTGCAGTTAAAAAAGTATATTTTTTTATATTTAATACTGAATACGAAAAGGGTTGTCACTTCTCAGTCTTAGCACTGAAGTTTGACTTCTTGTTCTAATCATTTAAGAATGACTCATGAAAAAAATTTCATGAAACGTATGCTTCGATTAGAATAATAAGTTTTCCTTAAAGATAAAAAACTCTTATTTCAAGAGCAAGGTATTCAAGAGGGGTAAACCCCCTCACATTCTTAATAATTTCAGTTCGTTTAAGTTTAAATATTAGTTCTTACTTTCAGTTGTCACGTATTGCAAACAATTGTGTTTTACGTAATAGTTATGTAAATTTAAACAGACGTGTTATGCATATTTGTTCAAAGCGTTTTTTCTTAGAGATTTTTTTTTCAAGGATGCTATGTAATAGAATTACTTAGCCATATGTTTTTTTCAAGTTCAAAGACTGTTTCTTCAGGGCCCACCAAGCAAGTGGGAAACATTCGGTTGTAAATGAAGATAACGTATTACGCATACTTGGGTGCTACGTAATAGGCATATACAAAAGGACTTGTTATTATTTTTTCTTCAAGGTGTTTTTTTTCGAGATTTTTATTTCTTCTAGATTTTTTCTTCAAGATTTTTTCTTTGAGATTTCTTTTTTCAAGATTTTTTTCTTTGTTTTTTTTTTCGTATTTTTCTTTTGAGACTTTTTTCGTCAATTTTTTTTCGAAGCTTTTTATGGTAGAACTTACAAAAAAATATATTTTGATCGGGTACCCTTTATAATCTGTCATCAATGGTTTTGTCCAGTGTAGGAATCGAACATAGGACCATAAGGTTCTACAATAGAAAGACTCCTTCGTCACCTGAACTATCAGACGATCCCCATTATTGTGTTCTATGGAGTAGACTCTATGTAATAGGCTATTTTCCAATCTGAGAATTCACTGGATTTTTACTAGGATTAAATAAAAAAAACAAATTTTTTTAGCTGAAAGTAAGGAGCGACATTAAAACTTAAAACGAACAGAAATTACTCCGTATATGAAATGGGTTGTCCCCTCCACAATCCCTCGCTCTTTACGCTAAAGCTTTTAATTGTTTTAAAAAGTAGAATTGTGGCAAAAAGTCAAACTTTAGCGTAAAGAGCGAGGGATTTTGGAGGGGACAACCCATTTCATATACGGAGTAATTTCTGTTCGTTTTAAGTTTTAATGTCGCTCCTTACTTTCAGCTAAAAAAATTTGTTTTTTTATTTAATTTCTGAACGTTTTTGAATTAATGCATGTTTGGTTTTGGCTCTCCGCACATAAATTATTAAAATGAAATTTGCATATTAATCCCTTTTTTGGCTAAATGGCTTTCTCTTAGTTTTGATCAGATGATTTTGAGAAATAAGGGGTTAGGAAGGAGGCCTAGTTGCCCTGTAATTTTTCGGTTACTTAAAAAGGCAACTAGAACTTTTAATTTTAACGAACGTTTTTATTAGTAAAAAATATGCGTAACTTAAGAATTAACTTACGTAACAAACTTTCATAACCTTATATTTTTATTATGTATACGAGGGGGTTTGTACCCTCGTTAATACCTCGCTCTTTACACTAAATCGTAAGTTTTGTCCCAATTCTTTAAGAATGACCCCTGAATCAGAAAGGCCGTAGAATAAATAGTTGAAATTACTAAAAATACTTTAGCATAAAGACCAAGGTATTTATCTCCTCCTAAATACCTCGCTCTTTATGCTAAAGTATTTTTAGAACCCCTCATATGCGTAATAATCTCTGTTCGTTTTAAGTTTCAATGCTACTTCTTCCTTTCATTTGAAAAAACGTTTTCATGTTTATTTTTCATTGTTTTCTTATAGTAATGCTAGAGAATCCTGCGCCGTTTTCATTGAATTTTTCTTCCCCCATGACAGATTCCTCCAAGGAAAGATCCTCCAACATAGCCCCCTCTCCTCAGCCCCACCCCCAAATAAAATAAAATCCACCTGAAAACGTCTGTACACTTCCCAATAACCATTACTATATGTAAACACTGGTCAAAGTTTGTAACTTGCAGCCCCTCCCCCAGGGATTATGGGGGAGTAAGTCATCCCCAAAGACATAGTTATTATGGTTTTCGACTATGTTGAACAAAATGGCTATCTCAAAATTTTGATCCGTTGACTTTGGGAAAAAATGAGCGTGGGAGGGGGCCTAGATGCCCTCCAAATTTTTTGGTCACTTAAAAAGGGCACTAGAACTTTTCATTTCCGTTAGAATGAGCCCTTTTGCGACATTCTAGGACCACTTGGTCGATACGATGACCCCTGGGGAAAAAAAAAACAAACAAAAAAACAAACAAATAAACACGCACCCGTGATTTGTCTTCTGGCAAAAAATACAAAATTCCACATTTTTGTAGATAGGAGCTTGAAACTTATACAGTAGGGTTCTCTGATACGCTGAATATGATGGTGTCATTTTCGTTAAGATCCTACGACTTTTAGGGGGTGTTTCCCCCTATTCTCACAAATAAGGCAAATTTTCTCAGGCTCGTAACTTTTGATGGGTAGGACTAAACTTGATGAAACTTATATATTTAAAATCAGCATTAAAATGCGATTCTTTTGATGTAGCTATTGATATCAAAATTCAATTCTTTAGAGTTTTGGTTACTATTGAGCCGGGTCGCTCCTTACTACAGTTCGTTACCACGAACTGTTTGATCAATAGGATACTTATTGGCTTCTCCGTAAGCTATGAATTGCGTGTATTTTATCCCTTGAAAAGAACTCTCATGGAAGCGTGAAATATACTAGTAGAAATGGCGAGGGTTAAGCTATGGTAATTTAAATGAAGGTAATGTTTAGAAGTAGATGTTATTAATAATTTGGTCTATCACTCAAAAGTGCTCGGAAATTCAAGGAAAGCACGGAACTATACTATGATTATTCATGAAACCTGTCAATGACTATTTTTTTTAAAGTGATAGTGTCAAATGAGCATTTAATTAGTATTTTCTTACGAACGTAAGGCGTAATGATGAAATCTTTGGCCTTACTGAGTTGATCTTAGGTGGCTTGGTGCTACAGTGAGTTATTAGCAGTTGTAGTTAGTAAGACCTAATTCGATTTGTCTGTGGGAATATCCCTTTAAAGCAAATAATGAAACCATTGGATGAGGCAACAAGAATAGAATTACCATCAATGAACCATAAATATTCTTGGCAAGTGGCACTATCTACCCCTTGCATTTTATTTAAAGTAATAATCCACAATTGTCACATACTTTCATATGTTAAACAAACGCAACTGATTTTGAAGCATGTATTAGATTATTTCCATCTCGTTTGGAGCAAAACCAAAGTTGTGAGCAGTGATTTAAATTTTTTGTCCAATTTTCGAACATTATTACAGTTCATACCACTATCGTACTCAGGGGCTGGACCATGGCAACCTTTTCATACATCATCATTTCTTAGGCATTTTCAGCTATTTTCCTGAATAAATAATCATATAAACTAAAATTGACCATATTTTGTTTGATCAGCAGGACTTTTCATTTCTTTGGTCGAAAGTGTTACTCCAAGGTACGTTACACCACCATGGCACCCTGTGGCTGTCGCATTGTAGACTGTACAATATATTATAAATCATGAAGCATTTTCAGCCATTTTCAGACAGACACTCCATTCAAACATTCAAACAGAGGCTCAGAGACACAGGCACAAACACAGAGAGATACAAAGAGAGAGAGAGAAAGAGAGAAAGTATTGAGCCTCGGGCAATGCCAGTCTAAGATGAACAAACTTTTCTTGGATATTATGCCGTTGAAAATGAGAGGACTATATCAAAAGACGAGCTATTTGTCCGAATTTTAATGGCTTTCTTTTATCTTTTGGTTGCGTTATGCTGATTCAAGGAGTCCAAGACGTCAGTCCTATCCTGCTGCTACCATTCGTTGCGATCCAGGCTGGTGAATTCTTTATTTCATTTTACACCATATTTGGATTTATCATGCGGTATCCTGACAACTTGAGTGAATTTTTTTAGACAAAAAGATGCGGGACCAGCTTTTATTTCAACTGTTTTATTCCAGTCAACTGATTTACCAGATTATGCTACTGCTATGAATGACCCTCAATATACTAGGAGCCCTTTGCTCCCTGTCCCACCCCCACCATACAACGCCATCGTTACTGAACACGAAAAGCAAGCAGCAGCTCAGACAGAGGATATACCCACTGAAAATTTGCAATTTACTAATCTGTCAATTGTTTCTTTCCCTTCAACTGATTTTCTAGAGTATGCTAGTGCTATGAATGACCCTCCATTTGCTAAGAGTCCTTTGTTCCTCGTCCCACCACCTCCATACAGCGCCACCGTTACTGAACATGAAGAGCAAGCAGGAGATCAGACACGGGGTACACCTATGAAAATTCACAATTTATGAATCTGTCGAAAGGCACTAGAAATCTTGCTTGCAACTCTCCAGTTTGCTATCGAGAAAAGATTAATTTTTTTGGTAGAAGTTGATTCTACCTTTGAATAATCTGTCATATAAAGTGAATTGAATGTTTGATAACGTTATGTAGGACTACTGAATTAGTATTTACCGAAGAGCTTATTTGTTTTTCATAGGCAAAATTCAAAGAATCTATATTTTTCGTCCATAATAACAATGTATTTTAATCTTAATTATTATTTTTTACCTGGGATTAATTCTTTTCTCCAAAAAAATCCAAATAATTCCACTAAAACCCACTTCATAACGTTTGGGGAACAAGGAATTTGTTTTTCTATGGTAAGACAATGTAGGTATTTATTATCCGTGTCGTATTATCGTCATCGTTTCTTTATATTTTCTGTTGCTGTTGTCGTGCTTTTTTTCTTCTTAATTATCAAAAGAAAAGGTTATGGTTTTCTTGAATACAGTTATTGCTACCTACAGTTACTAAGCTTTGTGTTAATATTTTACTATTTCGCTTTTTCGATGATGGTAATACCCTTAATGTTTTCCATTTCGTTCTTTCCTGGTTTTACACGAGACACGTAAGATACATGTATCGTGCCCATAGAAAGAGATTTTGATTGGAAGTGGGAAAGGAGGTTTGACCAATGGAATTGCAGTCAGTTCAGATGAGTTTAGCTAGAGGGATTTTAGGGGCCCAAAGTTGTAGTCTCCTATCCAGTAGAAAAAAAAATTATCTTTCGTTAAACCTAGTTTCATAATTCTTTGGAAGTCAAGCAGGGTCCTATCCAGGATTTTTTTTTTGGAGGGGGGGGGGTAGGAGACTAAAAAAAACTTTGAAAGACGAACAAAATTTATTTATTTTTGTTTCGTTTTTACGAGTCGGACAAACAGTTTGGGAGGGGAGGTCAAACCCCCACCACCCCCTCCTGGATATGGCCTTGACGTCAAAAGCTAATAGCTATGTTAAACGACAAAATCGCAATTTATTGCTTTTTTTAGGGGGGTGGTTATTTTTTAATATCTTCTGTCCCCTTGCGCATATAGCTTCACAGTAATTTAAACAAGTAAAATTTTATTGGCTAGGGGTATACTAAAGAGTGTGTGTTACTCAGCTCTTTGATGTATTTGACGCTGTGTAGCCGCCAGTTTTTGCAAGTGTTCAACTGAAGGCTGATTTATGTAATATTTTGCTGCAGAATGGAAAGGACCAAAGTAATTTGGACTAAATTTTGTAAACTTTTGCCCAATTTTGTAGTCTTTTGCCAAAAAAAACAAAAGGGCATATATGCCTTTCTTTTTACAAAACAACCAATAAAACCGCTCCAGCTTTGCTGTTTCATAGGTTTTTTTTTGACTTAAGTCTTTGTTTTCTCTTTCCACAGAAATTTGGTTTTTGATTGACTTTTAAAAGTATTGATGGTACCTCTGCTCTTTTCGAGGACACTATTCATAAATCAGTGACACTTAAGAATCTAGAGTTGCGTTAACTTATTAGCCCTAGGCCTAGGAACTTTACACTGCGAGTTGTTGTAGCCATTAAACTTAGATTTAATTTTGGACTAAAGTATTTCGTCGACAAAAAAAATCTTACAGGTTTGAACGCAACCAGTCATACAATGTCACTAAGAAGGCCCAAAAAACCAAAATTTGCAATTATTACAAATGATTATTCATTGGAACCACCTGAACTATTAAACCTGATAAGACTTTGAGAAAAGCCCTAACAAATTCAATTTACGATTGGTGAAAACCAGCAACATGGGCCATCAAATGAGACAAGATCAATACCGGCAGTAAAATCAAAGGGTATTGCTAAATTGTCTGAAGAAATTAAAATCCAAAATAAAGAAGAAAAACAAATGCGTAGATATGCAACAGCTAGCATCAAAACGTCTCAAAACTGAAAATGAAGAGCAAAGAAACGTGCAGTGAGAAGACATGCGAAAACGAGAATTAGAGTGTGTTAAAAATGAAAATGAAGTGCAAAGGCACAAGCGGTTAGAAGATAAGCGACACTGAGAATCTGAGAGAGCCAAATATTCAAAATGAAGAGCAAAAACATGGGTGGTTAGAAGATATACGAAAACGACAATTAGAGTATTTTAGTTCCCAGTAACAGTCTGAATAGGTGAGGACTTAAAGAAAAATTCTTATTTTTCCCAGGGTAGTTGTGACTAGAAGACAAGCAACAACGGATTCATTTATATATATATATATATATATATATATATATATATATATATATATATATATATATATATACACACACACACATATATATATATATATATATATATATATATATATATATATATATATATATATATATATATATATATATATATATATATATAAATATATATAATGAATCCTAGTTGACTTAAAAACAAGTCAGCTATAAATGGGCTGGCATTCCCCCCCCATGGGAATTCCCACAATTTGCTTGTACTAATTACCCCCAAATCTTATATAAGTATTGTATAAAACAAATTCTAATAACTCAAAAATCATATCCAAGCTGTAACATCTCAAGTTAACTGTAGTATTAAAGCATTTGTCCATATAGCTTTTTTATTATAAATGTCTATTTTTAAGAAACTTTTACTAGATAAAAGGAAAGATTTCTTGATAACAGTTTTTAAATTATCAAACACTACATTAAGTGATAAATTAGTATACATTGTCGCAAAATCGAAAGACTCAATTCTTTTAGCTGAAACCATTGTTAAAGAATCTATCACCTGCAGTGAATTATTAACACTCCAATATGGATTAAAATTCGAAAAATTTTTAATACCAGAACAATAGGTTTTAAGTTTATTTACAATTTCCTTTAAAATTAAAGAGAGGTCAGTAGCAGCAATACGGGTTGGACATTTAGCTGCTCCAGCAATAAACCGTGGTTTAGGGGGATTCTTATGAAATTTTACAGTCCAATATAGGAAAGGGAGCTTCTTATCATTGTCATTTATTTTAATATTAAAATTTTTAAAAAGTATTTCTTCAGTCTTTTCAATTAAATTCTCATCCTCTATAATTACCTTTTCGTAAACATTAGTTGTGCATAACTCCCTTTTTAAGATATCACAATACAGCTTCTGACAAATTATGGCAAAATTATTACTAGCTTTATCCACTGGCACAATTACAAATTCATTCTTTAGATTAGCAATTGCTTGTTTAATCTTCGCATTATAAAATAATGATTTAGTGTTACTATTTATTAAGTTAGAATATATTTTATTTCTTATTCTACTAATAATTAAATTCTTCCAACTTTGAAAACTCTCTTTATTTTTATTCTCTTTCTTACACCACTTATCAATAAATAAATCAAAATCATTTTCCAAGCCATCAAGAACACTCGATGGTTTCAGATGATGAGAAAGACGGAACTTAGCCCATTTATTCATTATAATTTGAAGATCATCTTGCTTTATTATTGACAAGTCCCCTGTTATAACATGTTTGTAAGTAGGATTTACAAATGGGCCAAGTTGCTTACAGTTACAAACCGGTTTCCAATTTATATCACTATCTAGACTTTTTAGTATTAAATTATAATTAAAAATAATTTGCCCAATAGTTTTTGAAAATTTATAAGTTAAAACTGGACTATCATTATAATTCAAATTACTAGGAAGGGCCGTGCGTAAGTCGTTAAGCGCCATATTAGTTACGCGCCATTGTAGTTGTGTCCCTGTGTCCCACCTGTGAATATAGATAGATAGATATATATATTTTTAACTATGTAAAAACTTGCGAATATACAACATTCTTGGCTGTCCCATTGTCTGTGCATATAAATAGATAGTCAGGTTTACCAACTCTTGAACATGTAACATATAATTGTCCATGGGAAAAACAATCTGTATTCAGATCTATACCTCATTATTCTAATGACTGCCCTTGATCTTTGTTGATGGTGATTGCTAATCGAACATTCCCTGTGTCACCGTCGTCATTTATATATCCCCCTGTGCCCCCCGGCGTCCCCGTTGCAGTTGTGTCCCTGTGTCCCGGTCGTCATTTATATTCCCTTTGTCCCGGTCGTCATTTTTGTCCTGGTGTACCAGTCTGTAATTTCTCTTTGAGTGTCCCAGTTGTCATTTATATTCCCTGTGTCCCGGCGTCCCGGTCGTCATTTGTGTCCCGGTGTACCGGTCTGTATATACATTCGTTTTTGAATTGGTCTTTTTTTAGTTTTTAGTTTTTTACCTTTTTTTAGTTTTTTTTAGTTATACCTCATGATTCTAATGATTGCCCTTGAGCTTTGTTGATGGTGATTGCTAATCAAACATTTCCTGTGTCCCCATCGTCATTTATATATCCCCCTGTGCCCCACGGTGTCCCTGTTGTAGTTGTGTCCCTGTGTCCCGGTCGTCATTTATATTCCCTGTGTCCTGGTGATCATTTGTGTCCCTGTGTCCCGGTCTGTATATACATTCGTTTTTGAATTGGTATATGATGAAGTAAATTTTTGTGTTTTTACCCTTTTTTTCTTTTTAGTTTCAAAAGTTTTTTTTAGTTTTTTAGCTTTTTTAGTTTTTTTTCTTTTTAGTTTTTTTGTAGTTTTTACATTTTTTTTAGTTTTTTTAGTTTTTTCTTTTTAGTTTTTTTTTTGTAGTTTTATCTAGCCAAGGTTCGAACCTGCAACCTCTCGGACCTAGAACCTGGAACATAACGCGCTACCAACTCAGCTACTTCGGGCTTGAATACATTCGTTTTTGAATTGGTATATGATGAAATCTATCTATATATATAAAAATAAGTTGTCTGTCTGTGTGTCTGTCTGTGGTTCAGGTGACGTCATGTTTCTGTGTTGACTGACGTCATGAAATTAGTTGTCGTCATTTTTGCTATGACGGTGACGTCATTAAAGATATTTAAGACATATGTTCACGTAGAAATCTATTAATGTTTAAGTTTACAATGACTGATAAACTTACCATGGCAAAAGCCGATGAAGATGCTCAAAGAGTCTATGCCAAAAAACTTGGTGCTGATAGAGAAAGTCAGAAAAGAAAGCGTGCCGAGGAATCAAAAGAACAGCAAGGAAACAGGCTTGAGGCTGATAGAGAAAGAAAGAACAGAAAGCGGGCCGAGGAATCAAAAGAACAGCAAGGAAACAGGCTTGAGGCTGATAGAGAAAAAAATAACAGAAAGCGTGCCGAGGAACTACCAGAGCAACGCGGAAGCAGACTTGCTGCTAAAAGAGAAAGTGAAAAAAGAAGGAGTGCCGAGGAATTACAAGAACAGCAAGAAATCAGGCTTGCTGCTGATAGAGAAAGTAAGAAAAGAAAGCGTGCCGAGGAATCACAAGAACAGCAAGAAATGAGGCTTGCTGCTGATAGAGAAAGTAAGAAAAGAAAGCGTGCCGAGGAATCAGAGCAACCTGAAAGTTATCGCCTGGCATTCAGGTACAACCCAGTCGATGATTATAGCTTGAGTAGATGTGTTCAAATCGGGACAATGTCTAAATTTTGTCCCTATTGCAAGGCCTTGAAATTCAATGGTGAAACATTGGGAATGTGTTGCGCCTCAGGAAAAGTTAAACTTCCTCTATTGGCTGCACCACCAGAGTCATTGAAGACGAATGAATGCTTGCCTGAAAAATTCTAATTTATGGGCACACGTAAAAATATTAAAATTAACTACAAATATGCGTGTCCGATTGCAAAACGATGACTCTGGTCAAACATTTTCAGATCAATTGCTGACAATTGGAAACGGAAAGCTCCCAGTAGACTCAATTTCAGGACGTATACAACTACCTGCTGATTTCTGTAATTTAGTGACGTCCAAAAATGAATTGATTGAAAAAGTATTTCCGAATATTCTAAAAAATTATAAAAATAATAAATGGCTAAGTGAAAGAGCGATTCTCGCACCCAAAAATATAGACGTCCACGAAATCAACAATATTGTTTTGACCAAGATTCGAGACCAGGCAGTCCTTTACAAGTCAGTCGACACAGTTTTGGAACCAAATGAAGCGGTTAATTATCCATCTGAATTTTTAAATTCCATAGATCCTTCAGGGTTTCCACCACACGTGCTACAACTAAAAATAGGCGTACCAATAATACTTTTAAGAAATATCAACCCACCAAAGCTTTGCAATGGCACGCGACTTGCCGTAAAAAAAAACAATGGAAAACCTAATAGAGGCCACAATCTTGACAGGGCCTTATGAGGGTGAGGCTGTTCTTATTCCTCGCATTCCCATGATTCCAACGGATCTGCTTTTTCAATTTAAAAGATTGCAATTCCCAATTCGATTAGTATTTGCAATCACCATTAACAAAGCTCAAGGTCAATCATTAGAAAAATGTGGTATATATCTTAGTACTGATTGTTTTTCCCATGGACAATTGTACGTTGCATGTTCGAGGGTCGGTAAACCTGACAATGTATTTATATGCAGCGACAATTGGACAGCGAAGAATGTTGTATATTGGCAAGTTTTACGCAGTTAATTTGTATTGTATCTATCTATCTATCTATCTATATAAAAACGAGTTGTGTGGATGCATGTTTGTTTGTTTGTAAAAAGAGCGTTTGCATATGACGTCATTATTAGTACATACGGCTTTGTATATGCACAGACAATGGGAAAGCCAAGAATGTTGTTTATTCGCAATTTTTACGTAGTTTGAAACACATATATAAATCTATCTATATTCACAGGTGGGACACAGGGACACAACTACAATGGCGCATAACTAATATGGCGCGTAACGACTTACGCGCGCGGGGGGGCTTGGGGGGGCGCGAAGCGCCCCACCAACTAGGTGTTGGGGTGGCGAAGCGCCACCCCAACAGCTAGTAATTCATAATTCAGACGTCATATGCGGACAGACAGACAGACAGACATAACACACATACAACTTATTTTTATGTTTTTCTCTTTTATTTTTCAGTTTTTTCCTTTTTTCTTTTTTTTCCTTTTTTAGTTTTTTTAGTTTTTTAGGTTTTTTAGTTTTTTTATTAGTTTTTAGTTTTTTTTCTTTTTCTTTTTTTTGCAGTGTTTACCTTTTTTTAGTTTTTTTAGTTTTTTTAAGTTTTTAATTTTTATGGCACTTGTTTCTTTTTAGTTTTTTTTGTAGTTTTTACCTAGCCAAGGTTCGAACCAGCAACCTCTCGGACCTAGAATCTGGAACATAACGCGGTACCAACTCAGCTACTTCGGGCTTGAATACATTCGATTTGAGTTGGTATATAATGAAATAATTCAGACGTCATATGCGGACAGACAAAATATAAATGACGCCCGGGACACTCAAAGAGAAATCACAGACTGGGACACCGGGACACAAATGACGACCGGGACACAGGGAATATAAATGACGACCGGGACACAACTACAACGGGGACGCTGGGGGCACAGGGGGATATATAAATGACGACGGCGACACAGGGAATGGTCGATTAGCAATCACCATCAACAAAGCTCAAGGGCAATCATTAGAATCATGAGGTATAGATCTGAATACGGATTGTTTTCCCATGGACCATTATATGTTGCATGTTCAAGAGTCGGTAAACCTGACAATCTATTTATATGCACAGACAATGGGACAGCAAAGAATGTTGTATATTCGCAAGTTTTATGTAGTTAAAAACATATATATATATATATATATATATATATATATATATATATATATATATATATATATATATATATATATATATATATATATATATATATATATATATATATATATATATATATATATATATATATATATATATATATATATATATATTCACAGGTGGGACAGAGGGACACAACTACAATGGCGCGTAACGACTTACGCGCGCGAGGGGGCTCGCGCACCCCCACCAACTAGGTGTTGGGGTGGCGCGAAGCGCCACCCCAACAGCTAGTTTATATATATATATATATATATATATATATATATATATATATATATATATATATATATATATATATATATATATATATATATATATATATATATATATATAGATGTATATATACTATCTTCTCCGTGGCATTTGACCGGAGGGTGTTTGAGCGAGAGTCGGCCTCCAAAACCTATTTAAAAATGACTTAATTTTTATTTCTGAATTTTAACTTAAAAAAATGATTTAAGCCACTTGTCGTGTTATTAAAGTGCAACTTCTTGATTCAAATGTTTTTCGAAATGCAAGAGTTGATTTTAATGATTTGAAATTTTTATTGTAATTAAAACCCTGTTGTTGTGTTATTTATAAGTTTTTGATTTTTCTGTTTATGTACTTATATTTATTGCAATAAACCTTTGATTTTAACCCAGTTCTTGTTGTTCATTGATTACAACCTCAAGAGTGAAAAAATATTAAAAATTATCCCCCTCCACATTCCCTGTAAGCTTCACTTTATTTCCCCTAACCTTTTATGGAGATATTGAAAATACACCCTTTTGACAGCCATAGATCCACACATGTATTTTTGATTTAGTTCAATCTCCCATTCAACGTGCCCTGGCAATTTTATCTTAATATCCTTAGCCGTTCCTGAGATACTGCAACTATACTCTTTGGATATAACTGGATGCATATCGAGTCTCTTTCTTTATTTTTATACCCCCCAAAACATGGACTGAAGGTTCACTGTAATATCCTGAGTTTTCCTCGGATGTTTCATAGAAACTGTTTTAGAAACCTGGGTACACATAGCTCATTTCCATTTAGTTTTACATCTCCCCCTACTATCCCTAAAAGCTTCAGATTAATACCCTAATCCATCCCTGAAATGTAGCATCTATGCCACTTCGAACATCTGGATGAGTTTAAAAGCTTTTGATTTAGTTGAGTAGTTGTAGCAATAGTAGCAATAGTGTTAGTATTACTAGTAGTTGCGCTGTAATAGCAGTAGTAGTAGTAGGAGTAGTAGTAAAACTAATAGTAGTAGTTTTTTTAGTAGTAGTAGTAGCAGGAGAAGAAGTAGCAGCAGCAGTAGAAGGATTAGTAGTAGCAGTAGCGGCAGTTGCATGAAGTCACAGTTGCAGTTATAAGTAGTTGCAGACGCAAGTAGTTGTTGCGGTCAAAGTCGTATACAGACATATTTCTAGTTCTAAGTGGTCACAATCGCAGTCAAAAGCAGTTTTAGTAACAAGTTTTGCAGTTGCAAGAAGTCATAAGCACAAAAAGTCACAGTAGAAAATAATTACAGTAGCAATAGAGGCAGTAGCATAAACAGTATTTTTAGTAGAAGTAGTAGAAGCGGTAGTAGTAGTTCTAGTAGCTCTGAGAGGCTTAATTTTATACCCTCAGCCGTTCCTGAGATATTGCTGATACGCCCATTAACAACCAGTATGCATATAATGTGCTGTAATTTTGTTCAACGTGGCCCCCCATGATCCTGTGAACATTTCATTTTCATTTCCTTAACTATTCCATATTTGTCGCAGACACATCCTACTAACATACTTATTCAATTAAACATCCCCCTCAACATACCCTGAAATGTTCAGCCTAATACCTTTGTCTTTTCCTACTATATTGCAAATTCACCGCTATGCCAAACTTGGATGGGAATTTTGTCTTATTGATTTAGTACAGCATTTCAAATAATAGGCTCTGATAGTTCAAACATAACATCCCTAGTTGTAAATCAAGTATTGCGAATAAACCCTTTTTGTTTAGTTTTAAACTCCCTCAACTTCTCCTGAAAATAAAATTTAATATCCTCTTCTGAGGATATTAAATCCTAATATCCTCTTCCTGAAGATATCTTCCTATGATATAGTATCTTTCCTTTTATGACAACCTAGATGCACTTCAACCCTTTTGATTTGGGCTAATAGCAGTAGCGGCATTTGTATTATTAGTAGCCCTCAAAGTTTCAAGTTAGTGCCCTTAGCCCTTCTTGAGATATTGCTGATTCGTCCTATTTAAAACCAGCATGAACATACTACCTTTTGATATGGTTTTGCAGGAACACAAGTATAGTATATAGTGCCTTGGGTTAGCTCAATATCCCTCTTAACCTACTCTAAATGTTCCAATTCAATACCCTAAGCGGCTCCTGGGATACCGCTGATAAGCTCTTTTGACAATCTGTTTGCACCTTATGTATTTCAGTTTTGTTCAAGAGTTCCATAGCAGTCGCAGTAATAGTAGAAATAGTGTTAGGCATGAACAATGTGCGTTTTCGTTAGTTCAACGTCCTAACCTAACCTAACCTCAATATGCGCTGAGAGTTTCAACTAACTAATCTGACCAGTTCCTAAAATGTTGTTTATATACTTTTTTGACCAAAAAAAAAAACATCCAACATTTCCTGAAATTTTCACCTTAATATCTTTAGCCTTAATAAAATTAATTAAGTTAAACCATGAAGGGTTTAACTTAATGCTATAAGCTGTTGCTGAGGCATTGCTGATACACCTTTTTGACAGTCTATTTTCACAAATTTTTTTTGGATTGAATATAAATTTCCCTTAAAATTCCCTGAAATTTTCACCCCAACATTTTAGTCTAGTGGAAGTCACAATAGAAGTAGCACTTGTAATAAAAGTAGCAGTAGGAATAGGTGTAGCAGCTGGCATATAATTTATTTTAGTCGATTGATAGTCCCCTCACCACTTCCTGAAAATTCCAACTGAATACCCAAAGTCATTACGGCCCCTGAGGGCAGTGGGGGATAGACATCCTGAGAGGTATAGCTATTGAACCTTTTAATTATGCTGAATAAAATAGGTATCTTGAAATCTTGATCTTATGGATTTCGTTAAATGAAAAGAAGTTTGCGGGAGGGGAACAGACTGCCCTCCAGTCCCTTCAGACTCCTAAGGAAGGCAATATAAATTAAGATTTCCAATCAAATGAGCCCCTTTCAAATTTTCTATGAGAACTCCTTTCATATGAAGTGCCTTTGTGAAAAAAAGTACATTGTACCCATTCCGTTTTTTAATTTAGCAGCGTTATTTTGCTCTTTATGACGAGAAGAACTTTGGCCTTTGAATTAGCTTTTGTGTGTCCCTCAGGTTTTAACCCAATTAAACCCAATTTTCCACGAAAAAAAATTTTGAAAGAAAATTAAATATCTACTTTAAAGTAAAGATGAGCAGAAATAGAGTCATAAAAATTTTCAAATGTAAAACTATGATTAAAAACAATGAATAAATAAATGAAACCCAAAACGAATAGAAACTACAATAAATAACGAATTTGAACTCAAAATGAGCAGAAATTAAGATGAGTGGGACTGACATTCCCGTGCCTTCTAGAGATATATAAAAAAAAAAAAAAATTTTAACGAAAAATAAGGAGCGACATTAAAACTTAAAACGAACAAAAATTGCTTCGTATATGAAAGGGGCTGCTTCCTCATCAACGCCCTGCTCTTTATGCTAAAGTTCGACTCTTTCTCTTTTTTAAACAGTAAAAAACTTTAAAACAGTAAAACAGTTTTTAAAACAGTAAAAAACAGTAAAGGACATTTTTACATTTCTGAGATATTCGACAAAAACTGTTTGCTAAGCTGTTCGAAAAGGAGAATCAGCAGGGAAATGTAATGTTCAGTCAAACTCTGAGTATGTAAAATATGGGCTTTCCGCTGGTTTTTGCTAAGTCAAACCGATTGGCCTACAAGGTGGATACGACATCTACTTGTAACAGAAATTTTAGCCTGGTGTCAGATAAGAGTTTTAATATAAACACATAAAGTACAACAAGATTCAAGTTTTTTCTTTTGTTATTCAGCTAAAAGAATGCAAGGAACTCAAATTAGAACGGATACACACTTAAAGATCTTCTGGATCCTCTTATTCGACGTCTGACTCATCCAAGGCGTCCCTGGTTGATTCCGATGAAGGAAGAGCAGCGTAGTACTCGTGGAAAGTCCTGGGGACTACAAGAGTATGGCTTAAGTCCATCAGATCTTTGTATTTCGCTGGAGGAAGAGGAATCGGTCCCTTGTATGCACTGACGAGCTCCAAGGAGTTTTTGTTGGGTTTCATTTTATGTCGCGATTCGTTCACTTTTATGACTGAAAAGTCAGAGTCGTAGTCGTACCTGAAATGGATCTCGGTTGGCAGCTCAATCGAGTAGTTGAGCCATTTTATCGAATTCCATTTCACTTGCAGACTTTCCCCATCGGCCCCGAAGGCCCATTTTCTGTTTCTCAAAATAATGTCAGCAGTTTGCTTGAAGTCCAGCCAAAAACTGTAATCATCGATCACGTGCACCTTATATGGCTCAGGGTTGGTTCTGGCTATTAGGCAGACGGTTCTCCAGTTTTCTATAGAAAACACAGGTAAGGGTATTTCTGCTCTTTCGATGCATGAGTGCATGCTGTACCCTTCCTGCTGAGAATGGCCACTTTCAAGAAATATATGATTTATTTCTTGGACAAGATGCAGTGTCCGAACAGCATATAAAAACATGGAGGCTACAAACTGGTTTTTGAACTGCCCACAGCAGCCATCAGTAACAAAATAGAATTTCCTGTAGCTCGTATTCTCTTTCAGAATGTTATACATCAGCGTAGCGACTTCATTGGCGCCTCTTTGCCCTTTCGTCTAGTCCCAAAGGTTGCAGTGAGCCTCTTTGGTTACCAAGTTAAAAATCGTCATGTTATAAACTGCTAGTTTTCTTTTTAAAAGATAGGACCGGTCTCTGCTTTGGGAGTTTCAAGGACTATTTGTAAGTCTATATTCAGCAACATAGCGCTCTCCAGTCCTTCCTCACTGTGCAGAATACCATCTTTTATCGCATTTTTAACTTCGCGAGCACGCTTTGCTCTTGACTGGTGCTGCTGAAATGACTCAGCCTTATTCTCTTTTTCTCCTTCAGTAATTAAGTAGTATCGGGTGCATGTATGGCATTGATCCTTTCTGGGAGCGTGGAAAGATAAGTTCAAGGATTTGAAAAATTTTCTGTAGATACTTTTGCACACAGGACTTCGTAGGCTGCTATAATTTATACATTTTGGACTGGTTAAGTTCAGAGCTTAGATAGAGTCTCGTAGAATTTGCCCGACAATAGTGCGACTCAACTGCAGGAAAACTGCTAATGTGATCTCTGGTGTAAAGTAACTGATCATCCGTTAGTCTCTTAGAGACTAGGTTCTTTGGACTCGACACGTTTCTTTTATCTCTACCAGCGGTTCCAGTATTGGTTTTGCTCTTGACACATCCAGCAACAAACTTTTCACGAAGCCCCAGAGTTGCCAAGATAAACTTCTTGCACACTTTTTTACAAGTACTATTCAATTCTAATGTGTAACAGAGTGAGTTTTGCCGCTGTGAACTGCTGGCACATGTTGTTCTCCGACCAACTGGCTTCTTCGTCACACACTTCGAAACGAACTGTCTCTGTGACTCCATGGAGCCTAACTCCTTGACTAGCAGCCAGAAACTTTCGAATATAGCTTTTCGAGCATCTTGATCAGTAGTTTTGCACTCGAGTTTGCATTTGCAACTAAATTCCTTTAGTTATTTTGCTAGAACAAATTTTTGTGTTTTCTGTGCTGTGTATTCTTGTCCGGCAGCACGTTTCTTTTTCTGTCAATATATGTCTCTTTCTTTCTTTTGTGATGTTGTTCTGTGTTCCTTCTTTCTACTGATGCCTGATCATCAACAACATCCAGTTCTGTGGCAGTCGCTTTTGGAAAAGTTGGATCAGGAGCGCTAATGTCTACTTCAATAAAACTTTCCTGATTGGGAGTTTTCCCGTCACTGTCCAAGCTTGAGCCATCCTTGTCTGGCACCCAATCCTTGTCTTTGGGATCACCATCTGAATCAGATGACAAATCTTCGCCATTGTCATCTTCTATGAACCTCCGAAGCTCTTCCTCTGAAAGTTCAATGAAAGAGAGTTCTGTTTCATTTAATGTTCTTCAGCAAGGTAATGCTGGAAAGAAGATGGATAAAAACTGCTTTTCTTTATTCTATTTTTCTATTTTATTCAGTTCTTTCAGAACTGAATAAAATAAACTAAAACGTTGGCTTATATTCACTAAAACAAGGAAACAAACATCCAAGCATGTGACAGGAACTGACCTATTTTAATCTGCCAGTTCCTGCAAATATTCAGAATTTATAATATTAATGTAGTCATCTAGGAAGTGGGGATTTCACAGAACTTCATTTACAATTGATTTTCAAAATCAATTTTCAAAATTTACAATTGAATTAGAAGTTTGCCTGACTGAATTATGCAAGATGTAAGTCCTCTTAGGGGGAAGGTTTAGGGCATAATGCATTTTTTCTTAGATCAACCTTTCGAAAAACTGGAAAATGTGGAAGCCTCTTACCTCCAGATACGTAGTCTGGTTAGGTTTAGCCCCGTAATTTCCGAATTATGATTTTGTATTCCCCAACTTCCAGATTTCGTAATTGCGTAACTGACAAATAACCGATGAAACTCAGTTACGACCTTTAGGCGTAGCAGCGTTTTGCAGATACGTCCAGGGTGGGGTTGGCCATTTCGACGACAAGTGGACGTTGCGTCTCCCTGTAGTCGCAAACTTGTAGCACAATATCCTAGGAGTCTAAAGTACAGATTAACTCAGTTTCGCCAAAAATGTCAGTTACGACCTTTAGGGGTAACAGCGACGATTTATATTCACTGTGTCCCGGTCGTCATTTGTGTCCCGGTGTCCCAATCTTTAATTTCTCTTATGAGTGTCCCGGTCGTCATTTATACTCCCTGTGTCCCGGTGTCCCAGTCGGCATTTGTGTCCCAGTTTCCAGGTCTGTAATTTCTCTTTGAGTGTCCCGGTCGTCATTTATATTCCCTGTGTCCCGGTCGTCATTAGCGTCCCGCGCCATATTAGTCATTCATTGTAATAGTCGACAAACATGACGTCAGTCGACAAACAACTTCATGACGGCATAATGCTCAATCCTTATAGTGACGTCAGTCGACAAACATGCATGACGTCAGTCAAGACACAACACACAAACATCTTATTTTTATATATATAGATAGATATGAAGGGGTGCACCCCCTCGTCAGAACCTCGCTATATACACTAAAGCTTAAATTTTGTCCCAGTTTCTTAAGAATGAACCCTGAATTACAAGTGCCGTAGAATAAATAGTCTAAATTACTAAAAAGACTTTAGCGTAAAGAGCGAGGTATTAGGAGGAGATGAACCCATCATATGCGTAATAATTTATGTTTGTTTTAAGCTTTAATGCTGCTCCTTACTTTCAGCTGAAAAAAACTTTTTCATATATATTTTTTCAATGTTTTTTTTAAATAAACTAGAAAATCCTACGCTCCCTTTATGGAAATTTTCTTCCCCCATGACAAATTCCTCCAAGGAAAGTTCCCTCAACATATTTCTCTCTTCTCAACCCCTCCCCGCAACCAAAAAATTCCCCTGAAAACGTCTGTACACTTCCAAATAACCATTACTATATGTAAGTGCTGGTCAAAGTTTTTAACTTGTAGCCCCTCCCACAGGGGCTGTGGGGGAGTAAGTCTTCCCCCAAAGACATAGTTATAAGGTCTTTTGACTACGTTGAATAAAAAGGCTATCTCAGAATTTTGATCCGGTGAATTTGGGAAAATAATTAGCGTGGGAGAGGGCCAAGGCGCCCTCCAATTTTTTTGGTCACTTAAAAAGATCACTAGAACTTTTCATTTCCGTTAGAATGAGCCCTCTCACAAGATTCTAGGACCACGGAGTCGATACGATCACCCCTGGGGAAAAAAACAATTTTTTTTTGCCTTCTGGCAAAAAAAAAAATGCAATTATTTTGATGTAGCTATTGGTATCAAAAATTCCATTTTTTAAATTTTTGGTTACTATTGAGCCGGGTCGCTCCTTACTACAGTTCGTTACCACGAACATAATTGGCATTGACACATCTAAGTACTAAATATATAGTTCTTTCCCAGTATTTACACAGGCTGTTTCAAATGGGGTTGTGTACATTGACTCTGCTATTTTTTTATTTATTTTTTTTTTGCAGTAATGTGGAACAGTGAATCCAATTTTTGAAAAGATATAGATTTTGAACGAGTTTGGCTCGAATAAGGGATTCAGTTTTTCCGCTCATTTTTGTGTCAATTTAATTTGGCTGTCATCTTGGG
>NC_088873.1:4864963-4934963 GCF_032884065.1 Artemia franciscana
TATTTGTGATTTGGTAAAATTTATAATATTTAGTTTACCTATTGTTGCTAAAGGGAGGGATATATTAACAGGATAAGCTTGTTTTGGTTTTACTTGGTTGTTTTACATTTGCTGTTTTTTTTTCATAGGCATGTATTTTGGGGGTGATACCTGACGCGGGGATGCCATGGGTATTCTGTGGTAGCCACAACACTGTGCTGGGTAGAGAATTTAGAGTGGCGAAACCCTATATAGGCCAGTGTATTCTCCTGATGAGCCCTTATGTTGGGTGTTGCCTCTGAATTATTTGTCTATATTATTTTTTCTATTGTTCGGTAAATGACGACTTATACTTATTGACGACATGACTGCCTGTCCATGGATTATTCTTTATGGTTGATTGTGTGTGGCTATTCTGTTTGACCTATGTGATTGTATGGATGAGTAGGGTTAAGGCCTCATTCAAGTGCTGGTCTATATTAATCACTAATTTAGGAAAACAGTCTTCCTTTTCTCCTTCTGTCTCTTTTTTTTTTTTTTTTTTTTTTTTTTTTTTTTTTTTTGTGTGTGTTTGTGCTGTAGCATTGGTGATTTCTCTTTTCATGATATAATAATGTAATATATATAATAACAATATAATGTATGTAATATATGTAAATAATATATATAAATAATATAATTATAATAATAATAACAATATAATAATATATAATAATATAATATATAATAATAATTAAATAAATCTATTTTTAAATAATCGCTTATGCTTTCCGTGACTGTGTTAATCAAACTGGTATAAAGGGATTTGCAAGTAGCATTACGCCTTAATTAGCTACCTAACTATGGAAAAGGTCAGTTGAATGACAAAAGAATGATTACTATCACTTATATTTATCTAATTCATGTTTTTCTACAATTGACCTTAAGAAGACTCAGTTCAGTTTTACTTTTGACTTTACTGTTAATTAGAGCTTGATTTTATTATAAAGTAAGCTTTTTTTCCCTTGCTTATTTAAGAAAGCTTTTTTCACAGAGGAATGTGCCTGTTTTCTCCAAAAAGCATCCAATACAAATTTTGAGATAGCCATACTGTTAAAAATAGCTCAAAGGTCAGATAACCAAAACTCTGTTGTCGAAACGACCCCCCGGAGCCCGGGGGTAGGCTTTGTTAGGAGGGCAACTTGTCCCCCCACGCCCTTTCTTCCCAAACCCATCTGATACAAATTTTGAGATAGTATTTTTTTTTAAATATTTCAAAGGCCAGATGAGAAAACTACGGTGTCAACTCAACCCTCAGGGCCTAGGGGCAGGCGTTGCAAGTTATGCTTTGAGGGCATATATGGTTCTTATGGAAGGGATGCTAGTACAAACTTCGGAGAGGGTTCATTTGATTGGAAATGGAAAGTTCTAGTTCCATTTTTGAGAGCCAAAAGTTATCCGAGGGCAACTAGCCCCCTAGCCCCTTTTTACCCGAATACATCCGATAGAAATTTTGAGATAACCATTTTCGTTAAAATAGTTGAAACATTAGATAACAAAAACTTCGGGGTCCAACTAGCCCTCCTAGCCCTTTTATCCTCAAACACATCCGATACAAATTTTATGATATCCATTTTTTTTAAATAGTCTGAACATCAGATAAAAAAAAAACTCCGGGATTGACATAACCCCCCAGAACCCAGGGCAAGTGTTTTAAGTTATGCCCAAGAGGCTTATTAGGTTTTTATGTCAAGGGTGGTCGTGTAAGCTTTGAAGATGGCTCATTCGATTGGAAACTTAAAGGTTCTACTTTTAACTTTTATGAGTCAGAAGTTAACGGAGGGCATTTACCCCCTTCCTGACGCAAACACCCTCTTTTCCTCAAATGCATCAAATGGAAATTGTGAGATATCCAGTTTGTTTAAAATATTTCAACGGTAAGATAACAACAACTTCATTGTCAGCATACCCCCCCCCCTAGAGCCAGAAGATGGGTTGTAACTTATGCCATTGGGGCATATATGGTTTTTATGGAAGAGTTGTTCGTATAACCTTTGAAGGGGACTCAAATAGTTGGAAATTGAATTTTTTAATTCACCTTTAAGAGTCAAAAGTGGTCCGATGGCAACTACTTCCCCCCTCCACCCTCCATTCCAACCTTCTTTCTCCCAAATGCGTCCAATCAAATTTTTATATTGCCATCTTATTCAAAAAGATAATATAACAAAAGCTCCAGGGATAAAAGAGCCCCCAGAATCTGGGGCCAAGTGTTGTAAAATTTGCCTTGGGGGCATATAAAGCTTTAAGGAAGGGATGGTCACATAAACTTCGGAGTGGGATTATTTGATTTCAAATCAAAATTTCTGGTGTCTTTCTCAAGATTCAAAAGTGATCAGAGGGCAACTAGCCTACCCTCCCCAAGACCCTTCTCCCTAAATGCATCCAATCAAAATTTTGAGATAGCTATTTTGCTTAAAATAGTTTAAAAATCAAGTAATAAAAATTTTGGGATAAAAAAATCCCCCCAAAGCCAAAAAGCAAGTGTTGTAATTTATCCCCCGAGGGCATATAAGGTTTTACATAAGGGGTTGTTGTATAAACTGCAGAGATGGCTCGTTTGATTGGAAATGGAAAGTTCTAGGTAGCCTTTTAAGAGCCATCAAAAGTGATTGGAGGGTATCTACCCCTCCCCACACACACACGCTTTTTTCCCCAAAACCAACCGATAGCACCCGGGACAAGAATTGTAACTTATGTAAGTTGCAAGTTCTTAAGAACTGATCAAAAAGTAACACGCCAGGTCCCCTTGTGCCTTTTTTCTTAAAACGAAGCTAATCAAAATTTTGCAATAGTATTTTTTTTTAATAGTCCAAAATTCAAATTACTATGACTTAGGGGTTAAGAAATCTTCCTTAGCCCCCGGGGCAAGGATTTCAAATTATCTAAGACATCCAATATTAGAATATACGGTTCTATGGAAGAGATAGTCTTATTAACTTTGGAAGGGGTTCATTAGATATGAAATTGAAACTTTGAGCTCTTTTTAAGAGTAAAAAGTGATCAATGGCCAACTAGCCAAAGTCCACTTTCCCAAAGGGCATGCGGTAAAAATTTGAAGATAGCCATTTTCTTCAAAGTAGTTCAAAAGCCAAATAACTATACTTCCAGGGTTAACCCCACCCGCAGCCCCAGGGATATGGCTCTGAGTTACAGAACTTAATTATTGTTACTTTGATACTTTGTTTACTTTGAAACTTGGATTTAGTGATTGGTTTATGGTTTTATGGTTTATTATATTATATTCTTCGATTTACGGTGCAAGGGCTGTACGGTGTGCGAGTTGTTTATAATTACTCTGATACTTTGTTAATTTGATACCTTGTTAAATTTGATCCTTTTTTTTCTTTCACACTTTGGTACTTCGATATTGTTACTTTGATACTAGTTTCGATACTTTGATGAAAGTTTAATTTTGAAAAAATTTCTTATTTTGAAATAAGGAGTTTTTTTACAAGCTTGAAACTTTTTGCAATTAAAAAACGAATCAAAATTAATAAAAAAAAACTTTCCAGAAGTTTTTTCCCCAATTCTTTCCGAAATAATTAGGGTTATGTACTTCTAAAGAATGGTGTCTTCACTACAAACTAGAATATGGCTACTATCTGTTTCCCAAACGGTAAAAGTATCATTGTCTTACTAAAGTAACCAATTCTCTGACTTATAATCATCATTCTCTTACGTGAATTTTGTAAAATTAGTTTACCTTTTTATTATTAATATAATTGGGAGAACGGAATTCAAACACAAATAAGGATTGGGTAAGGATTGGTTGTTAGACAACGTCCATTTTAAGGGAGTAGGGGCTATATGCTTCTACTGAATGATGTCTTCACTACAAACCACAGTATGGCTACTGACCGTTGCTCTAACGGTAAAAGTATAAGCTCTAATACGTATTTGGCGCTTTACTAAAAGAAATTATAATTCAAATATCTCCCTTTGTTCTTATCATAATATAGAAAATAAAATGAAAATTGAAGTGAAACCAGACCAGGATTTATCAATAGGCGGCTTCCACTATTCCCAAAGTTAAGGGATTTCCCATAAAATGTTGCAAAACCGGAACGACAAGAACGCTTGGGCCTAGTGGCGTCAAAGCTCAAAATTCGGCCTGGGCGAAACAAAATCTTAAGCTGGTGAACTTTCAGCAATTAATTTCATTTTATAATAGCATTTAGTTTAATTTACTAGTTCTTACCAGAAAAATAATTCTTTTTTGGGAATAAAAAAAAATTAAATAGGGTATTTTGAAAACTTGAAACTTTGCCAATCAAAAACGAACAGAAATTAATTTAAGAAAAAAAAACTTTCCGGAAACGAAGTTTTCTAAAGAAAAGTTAAGGCAATATAAAGCTTAAGAGCAGAAGAAATAGTAACCTACGATAATTCTAACTCAAAACAGCCAAAAACTACTATTAAAGAATAAATGAAACCCAAAATGAACAGAACTTAAATAAATAATTATAGCAAAAAAAACATACAGCAGGTATTAATAAAAATGAATAAATAAATCTCAAAAGGAGTAAAATCTGAGTTGAATATGCAAAATCAGGCTTAAAAAACAAAAGTATTTTACTATACTGTTAAGGAATAAATGAAAACCAAAACGAACGGAAATTAAATACGCAATCGTAGCAGACAAACAAACAATAGTTACTAATATGAATGAGTACATAAATCTTAAAACGAGTGAAGCTTAAATTAAATATGGAAATGCAGCTTGAAACGAACAAAAATCTCTAGAAAGAAGATTTTGGGTTTTGCCTCCTTCTTTAACTGAAAAGTCTAAAACCTACTGCGTATTTGGCACTCTACTGAAAACGAATTATATTACAAATATTTTCTTTTGTGCTTATTACAACGTTGAAAATATATATAAAAATTACAGTAAAATCAAATTTTGAACTGATGAGCTTTCGTCAATTAATATCATTATGTATCAAATATTTAGTTTAATTTTATTAGTCCTTTACAAGACTGTTTAAGGCAAATATAGCTTCACTACAAACGAGAGTTTGGAAACTGCCCCTTTCCCTAACTGTACAAGTCTAACTACGTCATTGGTGGTTCACTGAAAACGAATTATATAACAAATATTTTCTTTCCCAGTTATTTCAGCATTGAAAATGATTATAAAATAACGGTAAAATAAAATCTTGAACTGATGATATTTCAATAATTAATAGCATTACATACTAAACATTCAGTTTGATTTTATTTGTACTTGTTAGATCGAAACACAAAGTATACCATTAAAACCACCTTGTCGGATAACCCAATCAAGGAAACTTACAGTCCCTTGTATTGAACAACAAAGAAAATCCATTGGCTTGAAACACACGGAAAGTAGCTGCAACCATGATATTCTACATCGAAAGCATCTTCTTTTTTGTTTCCGCTCCTCCGCAGCCAGCGGGGTGTCCCTTGTATTGAACAACAAAGAAAATCCATTGGCTTGAAACACACGGAAAGTAGCTGCAACCATGATATTCTACATCGAAAGCATCTTCTTTTTTGTTTCCGCTCCTCCGCAGCCAGCGGGGTGTCCCTTGTATTGAACAACAAAGAAAATCCATTGGCTTGAAACACACGGAAAGTAGCTGCAACCACGATATTCTACATCGAAAACATCTTCTTTTTTGTTTCCGCTTCTCCGCAGCCAGCGGGGCGTCCCTTGTATTGAACAACAAAGAAAATCCATTGGCTTGAAACACACGGAAAGTAGCTGCAACCACGATATTCTACATCCAAAACATCTTCTTTTTTGTTTCCGCTTCTCCGCAGCCAGCGGGGTGTCCCTTGTATTGAACAACAAAGAAAATCCATTGGCTTGAAACACACGGAAAGTAGCTGCAACCACGATATTCTACATCGAAAGCATCTTCTTTTTTGTTTCCGCTTCTCCGCAGCCAGCGGGGTGTTCCTTGTATTGCACAACAAAGAAAATCCATTGGCTTGAAACACACGGAAAGTAGCTGCAATCACGATATTATACATCAAAAGCATCTCCTTTTTTGTTTCCGCTTCTCTGCAGCCAGCGGGGCGTCCCTTGTATTGAACAACAAAGAAAATCCATTGGCTTGAAACACACGAAAAGTAGCTGCAACCACGATATTCTACATCGAAAGCATCTTCTTTTTTGTTTCCGCTTCTCCGCAGCCAGCGGGGTGTTCCTTGTATTGAACAACAAAGAAAATCCATTGGCTTGAAACACACGGAAAGTAGCTGCAACCACGATATTATACATCGAAAGCATCTTCTTTTTTGTTTCCGCTTCTCCGCAGCCAGCGGGGCGTCCCTTGTATTGAACAACAAAGAAAATCCATTGGCTTGAAACACACGGAAAGTAGCTGCAACCACGATATTCTACATCGAAAACATCTTCTTTTTTGTTTCCGCTTCTCCGCAGCCAGGGCGGCCCTTGTATTGAACAACAAAGAAAATCCATTGGCTTGAAACACACGGAAAGTAGCTGCAACCATGATATTCTACATCGAAAGCATCTTCTTTTTTGTTTCCGCTTCTCCGCAGCCAGCGGGGTGTTCCTTGTATTGAACAACAAAGAAAATCCATTGGCTTGAAACACACGGAAAGTAGCTGCAACCACGATATTATACATCGAAAGCATCTTCTTTTTTGTTTCCGCTTCTCCGCAGCCAGCGGGGCGTCCCTTGTATTGAACAACAAAGTAAAATCCATTGGCTTGAAACACACGGAAAGTAGCTGCAACCACGATATTCTACATCGAAAGCATCTTCTTTTTTGTTTCCGCTTCTCCGCAGCCAGCGGGGTGTTCCTTGTATTGAACAACAAAGAAAATCCATTGGCTTGAAACACATGGAAAGTAGCTGCAATCACGATATTATACATCAAAAGTATCTTCTTTTTTGTTTCCGCTTCTCCGCAGCCAGCGGGGCGTCCCTTGTATTGAACAACAAAGAAAATCCATTGGCTTGAAACACACGAAAAGTAGCTGCAACCACGATATTCTACATCGAAAGCATCTTCTTTTTTGTTTCCGCTTCTCCGCAGCCAGCGGGGTGTTCCTTGTATTGAACAACAAAGAAAATCCATTGGCTTGAAACACACGGAAAGTAGCTGCAACCACGATATTATACATCGAAAGCATCTTCTTTTTTGTTTCCGCTTCTCCGCAGCCAGCGGGGCGTCCCTTGTATTGAACAACAAAGAAAATCCATTGGCTTGAAACACACGGAAAGTAGCTGCAACCACGATATTCTACATCGAAAACATCTTCTTTTTTGTTTCCACTTCTCCGCAGCCAGGGCGTCCCTTGTATTGAACAACAAAGAAAATCCATTGGCTTGAAACACACTGAAAGTAGCTGCAACCACGATATTCTACATCGAAAGCATCTTCTTTTTTGTTTCCGCTTCTCCGCAGCCAGCGGGTTGTTCCTTGTATTGAACAACAAAGAAAATCCATTGGCTTGAAACACATGGAAAGTAGCTGCAATCACGATATTATACATCAAAAGTATCTTCTTTTTTGTTTCCGCTTCTCCGCAGCCAGCGGGGCGTCCCTTGTATTGAACAACAAGAAAATCCATTGGCTTGAAACACACGGAAAGTAGCTGCAACCACGATATTCTACATCGAAAGCATCTTCTTTTTTGTTTCTCCTGCTCCATAACTAGCCGGGCATTGAAACACCATGGAAAGCTGTTAAATGACTCATCTTGAAAGAAATTGCTACAACCAGTGCCTTTTGTAATTAAGAAAAATATTTTTAAAGATAATTACAATCAATGTTGCTGCTGTAGCAGCTACAAAGATTTATGGTTCTGAAATACCCAGGAATTGTATGTCAGTATGGACAGAACTTAACATAATTTGTATTGATAGTTCGATATATATAGCGGATACCCTAATCTAATCCAGATTTCAAGAGGTTAAAAAAAAATCATGTCAAGAACGTTTTTTCGCATTATTTGCCTTCTTGGTCTCGTGACGAATTGAAAACACCTGCAAACCGGTGTAAATTTGCTGAAATGATGGAGGAAATGTCTAAAGGGGACGAAAATCTGAAGGCGAAGTTACAGCGCCGATACGGTCACAATTGCAGTCATGAGTACCAAAATGATATAGTTACAATGATGGGATATGCTTCGCGCCAAGACATCGTTTCAGAAGTAAAATCAGCTAACTACTTTGCTATTTTTGTTGACGAAACATAAGATATTTTATAGAAAACAACAATTACCGATCCTACTCAGGTACATATCAATTCAAACGTAGTGGAGCGAGCAATTGACTGCAATCGCACGAACAAATTAGATGCCAAAGCTTATCCACATCGATTGGTGAAACTATACGTGTAGAAAAGCTTAGTATAGAAAGTTGTGTATTGCCTAGTGTTATGACAGCGTATTAGTTATGATTGCTGTATTTAACAAAGTTCAAGCAAAGCTTAAGGAGAATGTGCCTCATGCAGTTTATGTGCACTGCCACGCCTACAGATTAAAGCTGGTTTTGACTAATTGCATGAGAGAGTTCAGATAACTTTTGGAATTTTTCTCTGTAGTGCAGAGACTTTACGTATTTGTATCATGCAGCATAGCACTCGAAATTAACTAATTGTGGAATCTCAGTGTATTAGCGTTTAAAAAGTCTTGGATCTTAAGACAACCACCCAGACTTGCATGATTTACGCAGTCCATTCTATTTCTAAGATGAAGGCTAGATATGAATATATTGTTGCTGTGTTAAATGCAGTGTCTTATAGTTCCAATAGCGAAGGAGCGTGCGAAGCAAATGGACTACTATATAAAATTAAATGTACCTCTTTTGTCTCAACTTGGTACCTAATGAAAAATGTTAGTAATTCTAAATTGTTTATCAGAGCAACTTCAATATGAAAGTTTGCTTATTTATGCGGCGCTTGCACTGATATCCGGGACATACAAGACTCTTCCAAACCTGAGAGATGATAACAAATGGAAAAACTTAAGAAAAAAACATATCTATAGTCTTGACTTTACGCAATATTTTTATGTGCCGAGCTAGCTATTGAAGCACATTATTGGCTAGGGTGTTTTCATCGCCTTATCCATCTTTTTCTGTATGTAATATATTCGTTTCTCGTTTTTTCTTTTGCTGTTTTCTTTTGTATTTACTCCACTTAACCTCCGTTTTGTAAAGTGGGTGATAAATAAAGTATTATTATTAATATCCAAGAATCAAAATATCTACAATATGAAACCAGTGCTCGAAGCAAGAGAAGTCAAGCCATTTCTATTTGTTAGAAACCTTCTTTCAAGCTCAGTAACTGGAAAATGCCAGCCAGCGGAATGAAACTCCGATAAACTTCTGTGTTTCGAAGTAATAGACAATTTCGTGATTCTTTTCGGCATTAGGGCGTGTGAAGGATTATCCGTGATCAATGATTGAAAATGACAGAATCAGTGATATCATGATCAAAAAGATAATGAGGGAAAGGAACTGGATTTGGATATATCAGTCGACAATCTCTCCAAGCAGCGCAGTCACCACTACTTCCTGTTTAAGTAGGTTTGCTCAATATTATTCTGTTTTTTATCTTAATTAAAAAGAATTCAAAAAGATCCTTGGCTCCCCCTATATTCTCATGAGTCGTCGCCACTGTCCCAAGCCTTAAATTATCAGAAAACTTGTCTTCATCAGGTCATTTGAGAAATGCTAAGCTAGTTAGTACAGCCAAGAGATTTATATATTTTTTTTGTTATGCATCCAAATTTGTTTCCAGATTTCTTCTGTAAGATATGCCGGCTCCTTTGTAGACTGGAAAGCTAACTCCATGAACTTGTACGGAAAAGACTGGTACCAAGGAAGGGAGCAATTTCTAGTTGGAGACGCATACACGGTTCTTTTGGGAAATGTCAGATCACTCATTGTTTCTGGAACAAGTCCGTGGATCGTGTTCGAGTAAGTTGGCTATTAAGTTGGCTGAGTTGAATCGTTTTATTTCTGTCAAAATGATTTGTTTTTAAGAAGTTTTAGTGAGCAATTTATAATCCTGTTATTAATTCAAATAGTGGACTATGAGGAAGAAATTGTTAAAAAAAAATGGTCAAATATATTTTTTTAATGTAGTTGGAAATAAACCGGGAATAAAGTAAAACAATTACAAAACACATTTTGAAAAAGTTACGGCGGTATGAAAACAATAAGTTGCTTGTTTATTCACTTCAAAAAAGAAGAGGTGAAAATTTAAAAAGTTTAATTTTAGTAAATGTTTTTTTTTGTTCACAGGACATTAAGAATATTGTAGAATTGTCCACTCTGTTAATACAGAATTATGTGTTTTTCTTTATCTCTCTCTCTCTCTCTCTCTCTCTCTCTCTCTCTCTCTCTCTCTCTCTCTCTCTCTCTCTCTCTCTCTCTCTCTCTTTCTTTCTCTCTTTAACCTAATTTCCATTTCCATTCTCACTCTATCTTTCTGAATACATCTATCTGTCTTTTTTCCCTTTTCTGCTCCTCTGCTATTAAATGCTTTTAATGGTTGCGTCATGACGAGGTCTGTTCAGGATAGAAATTCTGAAGTTAAACGAGTAGTCTATGTTTTTCCATGGTCAAATAACCAAAACAACGAATATATGTCTTAAGGGGTGTTCAAATGCAAGTTCAGCAACACTTGCGTGCCTAACCATGTGCGTCTAGCCATTCACTTGTTCAGACCTGGAAGTCAAGCTAGACATACATATTTGAATGCCCCTGTGAAGCGTAGATGGTAAATTTAGTGAAAAAAAAAATTTCTAATTAGTAAAATTTGCAGTTCTAGACACAGCGTTCTATGCTCTATGCCTGGATGAATGTTATGTGGACTTGCTGCAACCAACTTGTTGAATGCTTGAGTTGATCAGAAACTACCTATAAATTAATATATGGATAGATATATTTAAAACATCGATGTATAATTCAAGAAGTTTTACGAATACCGTTTAAATATACTCCAATTACAACCATCCTTTGTGAAAACCGTAAGGACTTTAAATCTGGGCCAAAGACTTACTTTTGGCAAATTGGATGGCTTAAACTAAATCAGCAAGAGCTAAAACTTTGGGACTTCCAGCACTTCCAATTGTAGCCCTTGTTTCCACTCTTTATGTTTAGCTATTTAATTCCAATTCCAAGCTACGGAGTTAAAAACATGATCCAATTCTAAGTTTTCTGATAACATTTATTTTCACAAAAATCCCGTTAAGGTTTTATATGTTCTATATGTTATATGTTTTATAGGTTCTATATGTTCGAAATTGTATAAGGTTTTAAAAGGTTTTTATGCTCCTTGTAAGATACCAAAGATATGAGGTTTAATGATTAGTTTTAAATATTCAGCTACTTCTTTTCCACAAAAAATTTCCATAGTAAAACTGTCAGAATCCATTATCTAAAATAGATTGTTTTAAATAAATCATTCAGTTTAGAAGAATTCTTCAGTGACAGTATCTGGCGTATATTGTTTTAATGCTAGTTGTTTTTAGCTGGTCTTTCTTTCAGTGAAGAAAGCTTTGCTGGCAACGGTGTGTGCATAAGACCATTCGCTCCCGAATTTGGTCAGCCTGGAATGTACCCAAACATAGAAGCGGCTATTAAATCAGCCAAGATATCAACCGAAGAGGAATGTCAATTATATCCCCAATTCTAAATGCTTCTTTGCAAAGCAATTTGTACATCTCTGTTTAAAAATATATTTCATTAACGTGTTAGTACTTTAGTTTTTATAGCTTCAGTCATATTGCACAGATACCTTTCCGTGCAACAATTAAGATGGCCCCGGCCCTCGGCACGTGGCAGGTTTCTGTATATGGACTTTTATTGTCACTCGTCTTTTAAACGCAGACAATTTTCAGCCTATTCTTTATGTCACAACGTCCAAATGGACCTTTAATTAGAAGTAGTACCTTTGTAAAAATACTTTTTTTCTAATCGGATCCTTAACGTTTGCCTTGGCTTGTCTTTCGTCATTTTGAAAGACATATGGCTGAACCTTTGTTTCCTTCAATTGCTCAGGTGGTTGGAAAAAATTTTTTCTTTTGCCTCGGCTTGTCTTTTGACATTGTGAAAGACATATCGTCGAAAACTTGTTTCTACTTACTGTTCAGGTGGTGAGACAAAAACTTCTTTTTCTTCCAAAGATTTATCTAGTCAAAGTTTTTGATTTTTAAACGTAAGCTAGGCATATGTAGTATCCTTCTATGCAATTTAAGTGTAGGCTTATCCAACACTCCTTTCTTCTTTAGCGGCTTAAGATCATAAAGAAGGTTTAATGACGATTCACCTAATGCTGTCATCTACACAAGCAAAGTCGAAGATGGCATTATTGTTAACTACAGTTATAGATGGTGATATGTTTTCTTTTCCATACCGCATATTTTTCCAGCTTCTGAGCCGTTTTCCATTGGTCTTATGAAATATCCGTCTGATGTATGAATCAAATGTGATATTCATTATTTCATATGCTACAACAGTGACATGTTACTTGACTGAGCAAACAAGTCATTGAAGATATTAAGTCATTGGAAATAAATTCTAGGTAATCAATGTATTATTTCTGGGACGCTAGCAAACTGACGTTAAGCGTCATAAGATCGTAACAAGTTATTTGCACGATCGATTTATCAATTTAAGTTTCGGTAAGTGTTATCATTGATCTGTTTCTGGGCACTTTTTCGGTATCATAATGAGAGTATACATACCACGGTGATTTAAGATGCCTGTGGGACAAACATATTCTTTTGATGGTTAATGAAATTTGTTCTGATCTAAAAAAAATTCTAATGAGTATAACTGGCCAGATATCATTATTGTAATGTAATGGTCCTGAGCACATCAGTTTTCTATTGCTGGGCTTGCGCATGAGTTTGGATCCCCAAATTTCCACTGAGGACCCAATGCCCCCCAAAAGGGCCCCAAGTTCCTCTTCAGGCCCCTGTGTTGCCCTTTAGAGCCCCAATGGACCCCCATCCCCAATTTATTAGAACGTCAATTTTGTTTGAACTTTGAAATTATTCCATCTTTTTTTTAAAACAATTTTTTGGACAGAATTATTCGGGGGTAGAAATTTCTTGAAACTTCGAATTATTTTGGAACATATAATTTTTGGACATATAATTTTTTTAGATTTACAATTTTTTGGGAACTTATTTAGTGAATTATTTTGGGATGCCGAGAATTTCTTGATGTTTTTTTCGATAATTTCATAATGATGCGTTATCCGGTATTGCGTAATTAATCCTGTTGTCAGTGAAACATTAGAATACGTCCTATGACAGCCCTGTCATCTAGGCTTTTGAGACACAGAAACTGTTGCAGCCCATACTTTGATGATTATTTGAGTTGCTAACAACACTTTTGACATCAGTCCAAGAATATAGATTCTGGTTTTCAAGAATTTCATGGTATGCTCCCAACAAATTCAAGAATGATGCGTTATCCGGTATTGCGTGATCATTCATGTTGTCAGTAAAACAATACAATACATCCTCTGACAGCCGTCACATCTGGTGTTTTGAGGTAACAACTGAGTTAAAAACAATTTTAGCTTCTAAGCAGCTTTCTATTGATTTTAAGAAATTTTAGGGATTTCTAAGACTTAGAGTTATATTTTTTTTACATAGAATTTTTTTGGACACCAAAAATTTCTTGGTAGTTTTCTGAAAATCTCAGGAATTCTGCCTTATCTTTTATTCCGTAATCATTCTGTTTTTGAAAATTTCATGGCATATTTCCGACAATTTCAATAATGATGCGTTATCTTGTATTGCATGGTTATCCATGTTGTCAGTGATACAATACAATACATCCAGTGACAGCTCTCACATCTGGTCTATTCAGATAACAAGTAAGTCAACAATTTTTTTAGCCTCTAAGCATGTTTTCTGTTGATTTTATAAAATTTAAGAATTTTTTAGGGGGAATTTACAATTACTTTATTTTTTTAATTTAAAATTTTGGGGTGACTTAGAATTATTTTGGGCAACTGAGAATATATTGGCATTTTACCAAGAATTTCAAGAATGATGAGTTATCTGGTATTGCAAGATCATTCATATTGTCGATGAAACAATACAATACATCCTGTGATAGACCTCACGACTGTTTTTTGAGATAACAACCGAGTCAACAACATTGTTTAGTTTTTAAGCAGTCTTCCATTGATTTTATGAAATATTTTTTGTCTTTTCTTGGGACTTTTTTGGAAATTATTTTAGGACATTGAAATTTGGCTTTTGTGTTTCCGAGAATTTAAAAAAATGATGTTATCTGGTATTGTATAATTGTTTATGTTGTCAGTGAAACAAAACAAAACATCTTATGACAGTCTTCATATGTGGTTATTTGAGTCAAGGATACTCTGGCGGCCCACACTCTGATATATTATTGAATTTGACGATTTACTGTCACAGTTTACTCAGCTACTATCTCAAAAGACCAAATGTGACGGCTGTCACAGGATGCATCGTATTGTCTCACTGAAAAACATACTGACAACATAATACCAGATAACATATCCTTCTTGAATTTCTTAGAAAAAATGCCAAGAAATTCTCAGTGTCCAAAATAATTGCCCAAAAATACAATAGCTCTAAGTTCCAAACAACCCATAGATTATATAAAATCAATGGAAAACTACCTAGAATCTAAAGATAGTGTTGACTTAGTTGTTATCTCAAAAGACCAGACATGAGGGCTGTCATAGGATGTATATTTTTGTTTCATTGACAATATTAATGATTGTGCGATACCAGACAACATCATTCTTGAAGTTATCGGAAACATGCCATGAAATTCTAAGAAACGAGAGTGATTACTTAATAACAAATAATGTATCATTCTTGAAATTCTCGGAAACATACCAAGAAATTCCCTGTGTCCCAAAATAACTTCAAGTCCAAAAAAATTCAAAGTTAAAAAAATCAAAAATAATTCTAACTCCCAAAAAGCCCATAAATTTTATAGAATCAATTGAAAAACTGATTAGAAGTGAAAAATGTTGTTGGCTTAGTTGTGATAGCAACAGACCATAAGTGAGGGCTGTCACATAATGTATTGTATAGTTTCACTGACATTATGATACCATATAACTCAGTATTCTTAAATTCTCGGAAACATGCCAAGAAATTCTCGGAAATCAGGATGCATGTTCTTGGACTTAAAACAAAAAAGGCTTTAGCAACCACTATAGTACATCAGAGTATGGGCTGCCACAGTATCTGTGTCTCAAAAGATTAGATGATAGAGCTCTCCCATCATTTGTTGTATTGCTTCACTGCCAATATAAATATCTAGGCAGTTCCAGATAACACATCATTCTTGAAGTTCTCGGAAAAATATCAAGAAAATATCTGTGTCCCAAAATAATTCCAAGTCCCCAAAAATTCCAAGTCTAAAAAAAGAAAAATAATTCTGATTTCCCAAAAAAATAGATTTTATAAAATCTTTTTTTAACAAATTAATTTTAAAAATAAATTTTTAAAAATGTTGCTTAATCAGCTTTTATAACAAAAGACCAGATTTGAGCGCTGTCACGTGATGAATTGCATTAATTCACTGACAACATGAATAAATACACAATACCAGATAAAATATTATTCTTGAATTATCAGAAACATGCATAGAAATTCTCGGAAATCAGGATGTATATTCTTGGAACGATGCCAAAAAAGGCTAAGCAACCATAATAGCACATCAGAGTATGTGCTGCCACAGTATCTGTGGCTCAAAATACCAGATGAGAGAGCTGTCCCATGATTTATTATATTTTTGCACAGTCAATATGAAGTTCTCGGAAACGTATCAAGAAATTGTCGGCGACCCAAAAGAATTCTAAGTCTTTGAAAATTCTAAGTAAATAAATATCATTCTAATTCCCAAAAAGACAACTTAAATTTCATAAAGTCAATGGAAAACTGCTTAGAAGCAAAAAAAAGTTGTTGACTAAGTTATTATCCCGAAAGATCAGATGTGAGGCCTTTCACAGGATGTATTGCATCATTTCATCGACAACATGAATGAATACGCAATACCAGATAACGCATCATGCTTGAGATTCTCAGAAGCATGCCAAGACATTCACTGTCTCCCAAAATAACTCTATAACCCAAAAAATCCTAAGTAAAAAAAAAAAATAATTCCCCCCCCTAAAATCCACCTGAATTACCCCTAAAAAACTTAAATTTCATAAAATCAACAGAAAAATGCCTAGAGGCTGAAAATTTTGTTGACGTAGTGGTTATCTCAATAGACCAGCTGTGAGGCCTGTCACTGGATGCATTGTATTGTTTTACTGACAACATGGATGACTTATGCAATTTAAGATAATGTATCATTCTTGAAATTGTCGTAAACATGCCATTGATTTTTCAAAAAAAATAATGATAACGGAATACAAAATAAGGCATCATTCTTGAAAGTCTCAGGAACCTACAAAGAAATTTTCGGTGTCCCAAATAATTCTATGTAAAAAAAATTATTCGAAGTCCCAAAAAATCCCTTAAATTCTCTAATTACACAATTAAAGACAGAACGACAGATTGGTAGGGGTGTGGTAAAAGAAACCTCTGCAACACTCGCTGTATTGCCAGACTTATATTTTTTTAAACCCTGCCTTGTACAATACATTTGGCCACATACACACGGCCACATTTGGGGATCTTTTAACACATTGATAGCGGGGGATATTATTACAGATCCAATTGATATAGTACACTCCTATATAAGGATGATCCGAGTCTTTTTGAACTAGAGACTTGGGAATGGAAAGGGTGAGATAGCACAAGAGCCTATATTGCACAAAAATTATTCTATTTAAACGAAAAACCGGGTGATGTATATTCGCACTATATGCAATATGAAATGCTAACACTTAATCCATGCTTGAAGAATTTGAAGGTGTCTTTATGGAGTGGGTAGACAGTATTGTCACAAAACTGGATAAAATTTGAGAGGGGGATTGGGGCAGTGGTTTTATTTGTTGAAAATTTTAATATAAATATATGTAAATTTAAAAAAAGATTTATTTTGAAAAGGCGGAGGGAAGAGGCCTATAGGTTTAAAATATAAGTAAAATCTAGAGGAATGTCAAGGTGTAAAAGGACTTTTTTCGGTATAGGACTTCAGAATTTTAAATATGTATTTCTTACAGCAGCCCATATATCAATGTGAACGGAAGGTTTTAAGACAACTTGGACCAATTGACAGCTAATTGGGGCGGGGAGGGGCTATAGCTTCCTTAATTGTTGTAGATTTGAATTGTTTCAATAGTCAATATCCAGTTACACTTAATAAGATAGATATTTTGTGTGGGATAATGAGCATTTAAAGAGTAGTGCTACTGTTTTACTATACAAAACAGAATTTGAGGCGGGTGAGTGGAGTAGTAAAAAGAGGTTGATATTTTCAGTAAGGGCTCCGTTCAATGAATCAGAGAAGTACTGGGTATTACTTCTTTACAATGGGATATTTTAGTCTAATTACAGATATTAGTTGAGTTTTAGATGGGGGAAAGCGCTACACATCGCGTCATTATTGTCCAACGTGTCTTTGTAGATTTTATACCGAATTACAGCTAAAGTATCATATGAAACGCTTCAAGTGTAATGGGTCTCAATCCATTGAAACGGTTAGCTGTGACAATCTTGTGTTCCAAGAACTTTCAAAATTCATTCCTACAGGATGACAAGATCACCTTAGACTTTGAAGCCAAACCCATAGATATGTACAATCCATAAAATTTAAATGATATCAAAGAAAGAGAAACCATTGCGATCTCTTACACCCATGCTCAAAGAGACTCGTATACTAATATGAAACTGGTAGAGGTATTTGAGACAATGGGTTGGGACGATTGTATGCGTGCAACCATGAATGCACTTATTAAAACAGCAAATGAGTCAATTTTACAATTGCGCAGTATAAATTATCCTATTAACTGAGTATCTATTAACAGGGGTCAAGTTGGCCATCAAAAATAAGAAAATGTGCTAGGTTTGCACAAAGAAATTTTGTTTAGGGTTTTAAGACAATATCAGTCCCGGACCATGGCCATTTAAGCGGTCCAATTCTATTGGGGGGGGAGTAATTACACAAGCTGGCACATAAATAATGTAATTTAAATATTATACAATAGTTCTTTCTACCTGTTTATATGCACAATTCCAATTATGATTTAGAATTCATTATACCGGCATTGGCACGTTTGCAGAAAGGTAAAGTTGTAGATGGCACATTGGCAGATATTTTTTCTTACAGTATCATACCCAAATCATCAGAGAAGCTGCTAGTCGTAGATCTCCTATGGAAAACTATGGATAATGGTCATATGTGCTTGAATAAAATGGTTTCTTAAGATTACAATGCTATTTTCCCCAAATCCCTAAGTCAATTGATTCAAGTACAGGAAAGAGAAGATTTTAATAGTTTCCCCCTCTTTAAACAGCACTTTTTAGGTGTTGAAATGTATGATTTATTAGTGTGTTATGGCATATACCCTTACGAATATTACAATGCCCCCTATCCTACTTGATGATAGAGGCAGTAAAACATTAGAATACGTCCTATGACAGCCCTGTCATCTAGGCTTTTGAGACTAGGCGTTCTGTCTTTAATTGTGTAATTAGAGAATTTAAGGGATTTTTTGGGACTTCGAATAATTTTTTTACATAGAATTATTTGGGACACCGAGAATTTCTTTGTAGGTTCCTGAGACTTTCAAGAATAATGCCTTATTTTGTATTCCGTTATCATTATTTTTTTTGAAAAATCAATGGCATGTTTACGACAATTTCAAGAATGATACATTATCTTAAATTGCATAAGTCATCCATGTTGTCAGTAAAACAATACAATGCATCCAGTGACAGGCCTCACAGCTGGTCTATTGAGATAACAACTACGTCAACAAAATTTTCAGCCTCTAGGCATTTTTCTGTTGATTTTATGAAATTTAAGTTTTTTAGGGGTAATTCAGGTGGATTTTAGGGGGGGGAATTATTTTTTTTTACTTAGGATTTTTTGGGTTATAGAGTTATTTTGGGAGACAGCGAATGTCTTGGCATGCTTCTGAGAATCTCAAGCATGATGCGTTATCTGGTATTGCGTATTCATTCATGTTGTCGATGAAATGATGCAATACATCCTGTGAAAGGCCTCACATCTGATCTTTCGGGATAATAACTTAGTCAACAACTTTTTTTGCTTCTAAGCAGTTTTCCATTGACTTTATGAAATTTAAGTTGTCTTTTTGGGAATTAGAATGATATTTATTTACTTAGAATTTTCAAAGACTTAGAATTCTTTTGGGTCGCCGACAATTTCTTGATACGTTTCCGAGAACTTCATATTGACTGTGCAAAAATATAATAAATCATGGGACAGCTCTCTCATCTGGTATTTTGAGCCACAGATACTGTGGCAGCACATACTCTGATGTGCTATTATGGTTGCTTAGCCTTTTTTGGCATCGTTCCAAGAATATACATCCTGATTTCCGAGAATTTCTATGCATGTTTCTGATAATTCAAGAATAATATTTTATCTGGTATTGTTTATTTATTCATGTTGTCAGTGAATTAATGCAATTCATCACGTGACAGCGCTCAAATCTGGTCTTTTGTTATAAAAGCTGATTAAGCAACATTTTTAAAAATTTATTTTTAAAATTAATTTGTTAAAAAAAGATTTTATAAAATCTATTTTTTTGGGAAATCAGAATTATTTTTCTTTTTTTAGACTTGGAATTTTCGGGGACTTGGAATTATTTTGGGACACAGATATTTTCTTGATATTTTTCCGAGAACTTCAAGAATGATGTGTTATCTGGAACTGCCTAGATATTTATATTGGCAGTGAAGCAATACAACAAATCACGGGAGAGCTCTATCATCTAATCTTTTGAGACACAGATACTGTGGCAGCCCATACTCTGATGTACTATAGTGGTTGCTAAAGCCTTTTTTGTTTTAAGTCCAAGAACATGCATCCTGATTTCCGAGAATTTCTTGGCATGTTTCCGAGAATTTAAGAATACTGAGTTATATGGTATCATAATGTCAGTGAAACAATACAATACATTATGTGACAGCCCTCACTTATGGTCTGTTGCTATCACAACTAAGCCAACAACATTTTTCACTTCTAATCAGTTTTTCAATTGATTTTATGAAATTTATGGGCTTTTTGGGAGTTAGAATTATTTTTGATTTTTTTAACTTTGAATTTTTTGGGACTTGAAGTTATTTTGGGACACAGGGAATTTCTTGGTATGTTTCCGAAAATTTCAAGAATGATACATTATTTGTTATTAAGTAATCACTCTCGATTTTTAGAATTTCATGGCATGTTTACGATAACTTCAAGAATGATGTTGTCTGGTATCGCACAATCATTAATATTGTCAATGAAACAAAAATATACATCCTATGACAGCCCTCATGTCTGGTCTTTTGAGATAACAACTAAGTCAACACTATCTTTAGATTCTAGGTAGTTTTCCATTGATTTTATATAATCTATGGGTTGTTTGGAACTTAGAGCTATTGTATTTTTGGGCAATTATTTTGGACACTGAGAATTTCTTGGCATTTTTTCTAAGAAATTCAAGAAGGATATGTTATCTGGTATTATGTTGTCAGTATGTTTTTCAGTGAGACAATACAATGCATCCTGTGACAGCCGTCACATTTGGTCTTTTGAGATAGTAGCTGAGTAAACTGTGACAGTAAATCGTCAAATTCAATAATATATCAGAGTGTGGGCCGCCAGAGTATCCTTGACTCAAATAACCACATATGAAGACTGTCATAAGATGTTTTGTTTTGTTTCACTGACAACATAAACAATTATACAATACCAGATAACATCATTTTTTTAAATTCTCGGAAACACAAAAGCCAAATTTCAATGTCCTAAAATAATTTCCAAAAAAGTCCCAAGAAAAGACAAAAAATATTTCATAAAATCAATGGAAGACTGCTTAAAAACTAAACAATGTTGTTGACTCGGTTGTTATCTCAAAAAACAGTCGTGAGGTCTATCACAGGATGTATTGTATTGTTTCATCGACAATATGAATGATCTTGCAATACCAGATAACTCATCATTCTTGAAATTCTTGGTAAAATGCCAGTATATTCTCAGTTGCCCAAAATAATTTTAAGTCACCCCAAAATTTTAAATTAAAAAAATAAAGTAATTGTAAATTCCCCCTAAAAAATTCTTAAATTTTATAAAATCAACAGAAAACATGCTTAGAGGCTAAAAAAATTGTTGACTTACTTGTTATCTGAATAGACCAGATGTGAGACCTGTCACTGGATGTATTGTATTGTATCACTGACAACATGGATAACCATGCAATACAAGATAACGCATCATTATTGAAATTGTCGGAAATATGCCATGAAATTTTCAAAAACAGAATGATTACGGAATAAAAGATAAGGCAGAATTCCTGAAATTTTCAGAAAACTACCAAGAAATTTTTGGTGTCCAAAAAAATTCTATGTAAAAAAAATATAACTCTAAGTCTTAGAAATCCCTAAAATTTCTTAAAATCAATAGAAAGCTGCTTAGAAGCTAAAATTGTTTTTAACTCAGTTGTTACCTCAAAACACCAGATGTGACGGCTGTCAGAGGATGTATTGTATTGTTTTACTGACAACATGAATGATCACGCAATACCGGATAACGCATCATTCTTGAATTTGTTGGGAGCATACCATGAAATTCTTGAAAACCAGAATCTATATTCTTGGACTGATGTCAAAAGTGTTGTTAGCAACTCAAATAATCATCAAAGTATGGGCTGCAACAGTGTCTGTGTCTCAAAAGCCTAGATGACAGGGCTGTCATAGGACGTATTCTAATGTTTCACTGACAACAGGATTAATTACGCAATACCGGATAACGCATCATTCTTGAAATTATCGAAAAAAACATCAAGAAATTCTCGGCATCCCAAAATAATTCACTAAATAAGTTCCCAAAAAATTGTAAATCTAAAAAAATTATATGTCCAAAAATTATATGTTCCAAAATAATTCGAAGTTTCAAGAAATTTCTACCCCCGAATAATTCTGTCCAAAAAATTGTTTTAAAAAAAAGATGGAATAATTTCAAAGTTCAAACAAAATTGACGTTCTAATAAATTGGGGGTGGGGGTTCATTGGGGCTCTAAAGGGCAACACAGGGGCCTGAAGAGGAACTTGGGGCCCTTTTGGGGGGCATTGGGTCCTCAGTGGAAATTTGGGGATCCAAACTCATGCGCAAGCCCAGCAATAGAAAACTGATGTGCTCAGGACCATTACATTACAATAATGATATCTGGCCAACTATCAGATGGTATTGGGGATTGATCTTAGTATATTTTTAGCAATAGAATGTCTTACTCTATTGGAACTTGAATCCACTATCGGAGGTGAAATAGAACCAAGAGTATCATTATGGATAAAATATGATGCATCTTCGTGGATCATCGAACGTCTATAGTTACATCTTCGTTACACATAATTTAAACTTATATTAGAAACAATCCTGGAGGAGCATACCTATGTTAAATCCAGAGTTCTCGTTATTTGATCTTAGTATATTTTGAACAAAATGGCCACATAAAAAAATTGATCGGGGGCACTTGGAGGAAAAAGGCACGGAGGTAGCGGCTAGTTACCCTCTGATCACTTTTGGCTCTTAAAAGTGGAATAGAACTTTCCAATCAAATTAGCCCCCTCTGAAGTTTATACGAGCACCCTTTCAATAAAAAACATATATTCTCCCTAGGTACAACTTACAGCGCCTACCCGTGAGCTGTCTCAATTTTATTATCAGGTACATTTGGAGAAAAAAGGGCGTGGATGCTAGTTGTCCTCAGATTACTTTTGATTCTGATAAACGGACTCTAGAACTTCCAATTTCAGATTGAAAGTTCCCACTCCAAAGTTTATACTACCCGTGGGAAAAGTTATGATAGTATTCTTGGTAAAAAAAAAATAAATAATAAAAGACTGAAGTCTTTTGGTCTTTACTATAGGCAATACTTTAGTGTTAGTTATTTGCCTGTATTCATGCACTGTGCCACAAAGAGCAACAGACCACAAAGAAAAACCACAAAGAGCAACACAAAGAGCAACAAACTCTAACCACAAAAAGCAGCAGAAGAACCGGAAGGAACTTATAGTTCACTGTCAACACAAACTGTGTTTCTTCTGTCTTAAAGACCTAAATCATTCGCCTATAATCCCTTACTGAAACTCTATTGGTTTAATTTACATAATTGTGAATCACAATAGTTTACTGATTGACAGCCAAAGTATTGACACTACAAAGTAGTATCAGATTATCAATCAATCAACTATAATGTCAAGTCATGAGGTAACAAGCAAAGGTATATGCGTCTTATTTAATATTTGCATTGTGATTTGGGATAATCTGATAGGAAATATGGTCAGGAAGACAAATCTGTGGAAATTATTTGTTTCACTGGAAATAAAATTGATGTTTATTCTGAGTTCTCGCTTTTCCAATAGATGAACAAGATAAACATAACTGCCAAAGTTGATTTAATGAGCAGGTGAAAAATATACCTTCATTAACAAAAATTGAAACTATGTAATAGCAGAAATTCGAACAAAATATGTAAATTCTAGGATAGTTTAAGATAAAAACCTTTAGAGGTGATTCCATAAAAAAAAACTATCTAGTTCAGAGATGACTAAGAAAAGCTATTCCTATCATAAGAATTTGATTGCTTATAAAATAGGTTATCCACCTCAGCACACATACATGCACAAAAAGAGAGTGGTCTTAATTACTATTACATCATCAAGTTCAGGACCCCCAAAAACCCAAATTAGAGATCTTAGCCATACATTTTCAATGAACGGTGAGTGAAAAACAAACCTCGTCATTTGTATCCAAAATATAAACATAGCAAAACAAAACTTTTATAGCACAGGCATTTTTCCTTAAGGATGATTCAATAAAATAAAAAGTATTTTTTAACTGAAAGTGAGGAGCAGCAATAAAGCTTTAAACGAGCAGGTATTATTTTGTATATAAAGGGTTTACCCCTCCTAAATACCTTGCTCTTTACGCTAAGGCTTTTAGCACTAAAAAAAGCTTCTTGTTCTTTTTAAAGGGCCCTTGCTTTTCAGGAGTCGTTATTTGGGACAAACAATTTGGGACAAACCATCAAAGTGTTGCGTAAAGAGCAAGATGTTGAGGAGGGAAACGACTTCTTCATTTAAGGAACAAATTATGTTCGCTTTGAGTTTTAATGTTGCTCCTTACATTTAGTTATTGAAAGTCTGTTTTTTTATTATTTAGTTTTTGATCGTTTTTAATATTGCTGGTAAGTCTGATTTATCCTCCATGAAATATTCCTTCCTTTTGCGAAAAAATTTCTGAAATTTCTTTCCACGTACCCGTCCCCCCGCCTTATAAAATTCCCCCCGAAAAATCAATCCTCTTTGAAAATCCCCATCCTCTTGAAATTTCCTGCATACAGTTCAGCCTGGAAAATTCTTTTTAGCATACTTTAAATTAAAAAAAACACTCTAACCCCTAACAATTTCTCTGATCACTCCGGAAACCCTCCCTTGCTTGGAACTTGTTTTACCGGAAGTCCAAAATCACGGAAAATAGAATAGCCCCACAGATAATTACCCTGCAACATTGTAACATAAAAATTGATTTGACAAAGAGAATGTAAGACAAACAAAGATAATTACGTATTGGAATTTTGTCAAATCCCCCCAGCATAAAGTTTCCCCTAGAAAGTTAACCTCCGGAGATTTTATCCCTTTTTAACATTCTCCTTATGTAAATCCACCAAAAGCACAGCCACCCCCCCCCCCCAAAAAAAAACAATGTTGGTATACTTCCTAATAATTAACACTATACGCAATTCAGGCACATTAGCAGTCTTCTGCATTTTCTCAGTAGAAGAGAAGAGGAACTCACTGCAATTGCAGTGTACCTGCCAATATTTAGTCCTTAAATTGCAGGGAATAGGTGAGTGGGTTCTCACGCCTCCCTTGCTCTTGAATGGAGTTGATGGACTGCACTTGTTTCATTCTATATTTTTTTTTAAGAATAGCTTAAAAGTCTAGTTCATTATAGTCGATAATTATGTCACTCACAAAACTAAAGAAGACCGTATGGATTAACTCTCACAGACAATTGCAAAGCTCCAGCAAGAAAACAAGCTTCTTAGATCCAAAAATAGGCTGCTCAGATCCGAGTCTGTTAACGTGAAAACGACTGATCTTCGCTCTGAACTGTACTCGAGAAGGAACTATCTTGTTGTTCACGGCCTAGAATTTTTTAAAAGTGAAGATCTCGGTCAGAAAGTAAATAGCTGCTTCGGGTCAAAAGTGGCAATAGCTAATGCTAACCAGATACGTACAAGATTTGTATATAGAATTTCAAAGAAAACATCAAACTTCGAGTCGTCTAGTCCTAGTAGCCCAACCCTTAGAAACAGTGCGCAACGAAAAAAAAACCCACAGCTCCGATTTTCGTTAGCCTAGAAAGTTTTAAACGGTCGAAAAAAATAAAATAATGTGACGAGATAAAAAAAAACTGGTTTGAGTGGTCTATGGACTTGCCTATTGATCTCGGTAAAAGGCGGAAAGAACTATTATCTCTTGGCCACAAGCCAAGAACGTCGAAAGTAGCGAGTGAGAAAGGGGCATAAACGCGTCTGATTCAAAAAGAAACCAAACTTTGGTTCGAAACCAAAAAATTAAAGACGTTACAATGGACAAAGCTGCAAGATGACTGTTCAGATCCACTCAAGCTTCTACGCGCTGGGCCAGACAATCCAATGAATCTGATTCAGGAGGATGGAGTCATTCTAATAATTTTTGTATTTAGTCAGTTGTTGGGGCAGTTATAAGATTGATTATGGTAGGTTTTGGTGAGAATATTTGTAATTTATGGTGGTAAAAGAACTAAGAAAAAATTATTAATTAAGAAGTATTATAACTGCTCCCCCTGAGAGTATTATTATTTGATTGCCGTTTGCTAGATCTTATTTTTTTTATTGATCCAAAGACATGTTTTTCCTTTCCGTGTGTCCTTATTTGTTTTTTCTTTTTCAGCATGGTAAGAAAAGTTCGGATTTGCAAACTTCAAAGTAGTCTACTGCTCCTTTCATAAGTACAGCTATTACTTCTCTCGATTATATGGTAAGCTATGAATTCCTGTTTTGACCTCACGGGGGTTGCACCTCCTCATCGATAGGTTAATGTAATGCAAGATTAAAAAAGTTGAAATCAGTAACGAATCAGATTCCCAGTAGAATTTTCTAGAAGCAGATATGAAGAGGGTTATAATGTGACTAAGGGACGCTCTGACTCTCAGCTTATTATTCTGCAGCTTAACTATCAAGAGTTATGATCTTCGTTTTCTTATGTAGAGAATTTTCGCCAACAGCTTCAGCCAGATATAATCGGGATTTGCAAATGATTTCTAACAAGACACGCCGATACCCTTTTAGAAATACCTGGTAATTCTTCCAATTCCTACACAGATCTACAATGAATAGAAGAGGCTTGGCTATTTACACGCATTAAGAATACTCAGCCTGTATCAATAAAGATTTGACCCGGAATGTCGAAGGAGTCTATGAATCTCTATTCTTGGAAGTAATTTTACCTTTTCAGAAGAAAATAACACTTTGAGAAGTATACCGTCCACCGACAGGGTCTGTCTCTTCGTTCTTAGAAAATGTAGGCCAAATATCTGAGCATCTAGAGAAACAAGGGAATGAAGCCATCTTAATAAGGGACTTTAACATCGGTCTGACTCTTCCTCTATCATCAAGTACGATAGGGGGCATTGTAATATTCGTAAGGGTATATGCCAAAACACACTAATAAATCATACATTTCAACACCTAAAAAGTGTTTTTCTTGCCAAATATCTGAGCATCTAGAGAAACAAGGGAATGAAGCCATCTTAATAAGGGACTTTAACATCGGTCTGACTCTTCCTCTATCATCAAGTACGATAGGGGGCATTGTAATATTCGTAAGGGTATATGCCAAAACACACTAATAAATCATACATTTCAACACCTAAAAAGTGCTGTTTAAAGAGGGGGAAATTATTAAAATCTTCTCTTTCCTGTACTTGAATCAATTGACTTAGGGATTTGGAGAAAATAGCATTGTAATCTAAAGAAACCATTTTATTCAAGCACATATGACCATTATCCATAGTTTTCCATAGGAGATCTACGACCAGCAGCTTCTCAGATGATTTGGGTATGATACTGTAAGAAAAAATATCTGCCAATGCGCCATCTACAACTTTACCTTTCTGCAAACGTGCCAATGCCGGTATAATGAATTCTAAATCATAATTGGAATTGTGCATATAAACAGGTAAGAAGAACTATTGTATAATATTTAAATTACATTATTTATGTGCCAGCTTGTGTAATTACTCCCCCCCCCCAATAGAATTGGACCGCTTAAATGGCCATGGTCCGGGATTGATATTGTCTTAAAACCCTAAACAAAATTTCTTTGTGCAAACCTAGCACATTTTCTTATTTTTGATGGCCAACTTGACCCCTGTTAATAGATACTCAGTTAATAGGATAATTTATACTGCGCAATTGTAAAAATGACTCATTTGTTGTTTTAATAAGTGCATTCATGGTTGCACGCATACAATCGTCCCAACCCATTGTCTCAAATACCTCTACCAGTTTCATATTAGTATAGGAGTCTCTTTGAGCATGGGTGTAAGAGATCGCAATGGTTTCACTTTCTTTGATATCATTTAAATTTTATGGATTGTACATATCTATGAGTTTGGCTTCAAAGTCTAAGGTGATCTTGTCATCCTGTAGGAATGAATTTCTTTAGATTACAATGCTATTTTCTCCAAATCCCTAAGTCAATTGATTCAAGTACAGGAAAGAGAAGATTTTAATAATTTCCCCCTCTTTTAAACAGCATCGGCGTGTCTTGTTAGAAATCATTTGCAAATCCCGATTATATCTGGCTGAAGCTGTTGGCGAAAATTCTCTACATAAGAAAACGAAGATCATAACTCTTGATAGTTAAGCTGCAGAATAATAAGCTGAGAGTCAGAGCGTCCCTTAGTCACATTATAGCCCTCTTCATATCTGCTTCTAGAAAATTCTACTGGGAATCTGATTCGTTACTGATTTCAACTTTTTTAATCTTGCATTACATTAACCTATCGATGAGGAGGTGCAACCCCCGTGAGGTCAAAACAGGAATTCATAGCTTACCATATAATCGAGAGAAGTAATAGCTGTACTTATGAAAGGAGCAGTAGACTACTTTGAAGTTTGCAAATCCGAACTTTTCTTACCATGCTGAAAAAGAAAAAACAAATAAGGACACACGGAAAGGAAAAACATGTCTTTGGATCAATAAAAAAAATAAGATCTAGCAAACGGCAATCAAATAATAATACTCTCAGGGGGAGCAGTTATAATACTTCTTAATTAATAATTTTTTCTTAGTTCTTTTACCACCATAAATTACAAATATTCTCACCAAAACCTACCATAATCAATCTTATAACTGCCCCAACAACTGACTAAATACAAAAATTATTAGAATGACTCCATCCTCCTGAATCAGATTCATTGGATTGTCTGGCCCAGCGCGTAGAAGCTTGAGTGGATCTGAACAGTCATCTTGCAGCTTTGTCCATTGTAACGTCTTTAATTTTTTGGTTTCGAACCAAAGTTTGGTTTCTTTTTGAATCAGACGCGTTTATGCCCCTTTCTCACTCGCTACTTTCGACGTTCTTGGCTTGTGGCCAAGAGATAATAGTTCTTTCCGTCTTTTACCGAGATCAATAGGCAAGTCCATAGACCACTCAAACCAGTTTTTTTTATCTCGTCACATTGTTTTATTTTTTTCGACCGTTTAAAACTTTCTAGGCTAACGAAAATCGGAGCTGTGGGTTTTTTTTTCGTTGCGCACTGTTTCTAAGGGTTGGGCTACTAGGACTAGACGACTCGAAGTTTGATGTTTTCTTTGAAATTCTATATACAAATCTTGTACGTATCTGGTTAGCATTAGCTATTGCCACTTTTGACCCGAAGCAGCTATTTACTTTCTGACCGAGATCTTCACTTTTAAAATATTCTAGGCCGTGAACAACAAGATAGTTCCTTCTCGAGTACAGTTCAGAGCGAAAATCAGTCGTTTTCACGTTAACAGACTCGGATCTGAGCAGCCTATTTTTGGATCTAAGAAGCTTGTTTTCTTGCTGGAGCTTTGCAATTGTCTGTAAGAGTTAATCCATACGGTCTTCTTTAGTTTTGTGAGTGACATAATTATCGACTATAATGAACTAGACTTTTAAGCTATTCTTAAAAAAAATTATAGAATGAAACAAGTGCAGTCCATCAACTCCATCCAAGAGCAAGGGAGGCGTGAGAACCCACTCACCTATTCCCTGCAATTTAAGGACTAAATACTGGCAGGTACACTGCAATTGCAGTGAGTTCCTCTTCTCTTCTACTGAGAAAATGCAGAAGACTGCTAATGTGCCTGAATTGCGTATAGTATTAATTATTAGGAAGTATACCAACATTGTTTTTTGGAGGGGGTGGCTGTGCTTTTGGTGGATTTACATAAGGAGAATGTTTAAAAGGGATAAAATCTCCGGAGGTTAACTTTCTAGGGGAAACTTTATGCTGGGGGGATTTGACAAAATTCCAATACGTAATTATCTTTGTTTGTCTTACATTCTCTTTGTCAAATCAATTTTTATGTTACAATGTTGCAGGGTAATTATCTGTGGGGCTATTCTATTTTCCGTGATTTTGGACTTCCGGTAAAACAAGTTCCAAGCAAGGGAGGGTTTCCGGAGTGATCAGAGAAATTGTTAGGGGTTAGAGTGTTTTTTTTAATTTAAAGTATGCTAAAAAGAATTTTCCAGGCTGAACTGTATGGAGGAAATTTCAAGAGGATGGGGATTTTCAAAGAGGATTGATTTTTCGGGGGGAATTTTATAAGGCGGGGGGAGGGGTACGTGGAAAGAAATTTCAGAAATTTTTTCGCAAAAGGAAGGAATATTTCATGGAGGATAAATCAGACTTACCAGCAATATTAAAAACGATCAAAAACTAAATAATAAAAAAACAGACTTTCAATAACTAAATGTAAGGAGCAACATTAAAACTCAAAGCGAACATAATTTGTTCCTTAAATGAAGAAGTCGTTTCCCTCCTCAACATCTTGCTCTTTACGCAAAACTTTGATGGTTTGTCCCAAATTGTTTGTCCCAAAGAACGACTCCTGAAAAGCAAGGGCCCTTTAAAGAGAACAAGAAGCTTTTTTTAGTGCTAAAAGCCTTAGCGTAAAGAGCAAGGTATTTAGGAGGGGTAAACCCTTTATATACAAAATAATATCTGTTCGTTTAAAGCTTTATTGCTGTTCCTTACTTTCAGTTAAAGAATACTTTTTATTTTATTGAATCATCCTTAAGGAAAAATGCCTGTGCTATAAAAGTTTTGTTTTGCTATGTTTATATTTTGGATACAAATGACGAGGTTTGTTTTTCACTCACCGTTCATTGAAAATGTATGGCTAAGATCTCTAATTTGGGTTTTTGGGGGTCCTGAACTTGATGATGTAATAGTAATTAAGACCACTCTCTTTTTGTGCATGTATGTGTGCTGAGGTGGATAACCTATTTTATAAGCAATCAAATTCTTATGATAGGAATAGCTTTTCTTAGTCATCTCTGAACTAGATAGTTTTTTTTTATGGAATCACCTCTAAAGGTTTTTATCTTAAACTATCCTAGAATTTACATATTTTGTTCGAATTTCTGCTATTACATAGTTTCAATTTTTGTTAATGAAGGTATATTTTTCACCTGCTCATTAAATCAACTTTGGCAGTTATGTTTATCTTGTTCATCTATTGGAAAAGCGAGAACTCAGAATAAACATCAATTTTATTTCCAGTGAAACAAATAATTTCCACAGATTTGTCTTCCTGACCATATTTCCTATCAGATTATCCCAAATCACAATGCAAATATTAAATAAGACGCATATACCTTTGCTTGTTACCTCATGACTTGACATTCTAGTTGATTGATTGATAATCTGATACTACTTTGTAGTGTCAATACTTTGGCTGTCAATCAGTAAACTATTGTGATTGACAATTATGTAAATTAAACCAATAGAGTTTCAGTAAGGGATTATAGGCGAATGATTTAGGTCTTTAAGACAGAAGAAACACAGTTTGTGTTGACAGTGAACTATAAGTTCCTTCCGGTTCTTCTGCTGCTTTTTGTGGTTAGAGTTTGTTGCTCTTTGTGTTGCTCTTTGTGGTTTGTCTTTGTGGTCTGTTGCTCTTTGTGGCACAGTGCATGAATACAGGCAAATAACTAACACTAAAGTATTGCCTATAGTAAAGACCAAAAGACTTCAGTCTCTTATTATTTATTATTTTTTTTTACCAAGAATACTATCATAACTTTTCCCACGGGTAGTATAAACTTTGGAGTGGGATCTTTCAATCTGAAATTGGAAGTTCTAGAGTCCGTTTATCAGAATCAAAAGTTATCTGAGAACAACTAGCATCCACGCCCTTTTTTCTCCAAATGTACCTGATAATAAAATTGAGACAGCTCACGGGTAGGCGCTGTAAGTTGTACCTAGGGAGAATATATGTTTTTTATTGAAAGGGTGCTCGTATAAACTTCAGAGGGGGCTAATTTGATTGGAAAGTGAAAGTTCTATTCCACTTTTAAGAGCCAAAAGTGATCAGAGGGTAAATAGCCGCTACCTCCGTGCCTTTTCCTCCAAGTGCCCCCGATCAATTTTTTTATGTGGCCATTTTGTTCAAAATATACTAAGATCAAATAACGAGAACTCTGGATTTAACATAGGTATGCTCCTCCAGGATTGTTTCTAATATAAGTTTAAATTATGTGTAACGAAGATGTAACTATAGACGTTCGATGATCCACGAAGATGCATCATATTTTATCCATAATGATACTCTTGCTTCTATTTCACCTCCGATAGTGGATTCAAGTTCCAATAGAGTAAGACATTCTATTGCTAAAAATATACTAAGATCAATCCCCAATACCATCTGATAGTTGGCCAGATATCATTATTGTAATGTAATGGTCCTGAGCACATCAGTTTTCTATTGCTGGGCTTGCGCATGAGTTTGGATCCCCAAATTTCCACTGAGGACCCAATGCCCCCCAAAAGGGCCCCAAGTTCCTCTTCAGGCCCCTGTGTTGCCCTTTAGAGCCCCAATGAACCCCCACCCCCAATTTATTAGAACGTCAATTTTGTTTGAACTTTGAAATTATTCCATCTTTTTTTTAAAACAATTTTTTGGACAGAATTATTCGGGGGTAGAAATTTCTTGAAACTTCGAATTATTTTGGAACATATAATTTTTGGACATATAATTTTTTTAGATTTACAATTTTTTGGGAACTTATTTAGTGAATTATTTTGGGATGCCGAGAATTTCTTGATGTTTTTTTCGATAATTTCAAGAATGATGCGTTATCCGGTATTGCGTAATTAATCCTGTTGTCAGTGAAACATTAGAATACGTCCTATGACAGCCCTGTCATCTAGGCTTTTGAGACACAGACACTGTTGCAGCCCATACTTTGATGATTATTTGAGTTGCTAACAACACTTTTGACATCAGTCCAAGAATATAGATTCTGGTTTTCAAGAATTTCATGGTATGCTCCCAACAAATTCAAGAATGATGCGTTATCCGGTATTGCGTGATCATTCATGTTGTCAGTAAAACAATACAATACATCCTCTGACAGCCGTCACATCTGGTGTTTTGAGGTAACAACTGAGTTAAAAACAATTTTAGCTTCTAAGCAGCTTTCTATTGATTTTAAGAAATTTTAGGGATTTCTAAGACTTAGAGTTATATTTTTTTTACATAGAATTTTTTTGGACACCAAAAATTTCTTGGTAGTTTTCTGAAAATTTCAGGAATTCTGCCTTATCTTTTATTCTGTAATCATTCTGTTTTTGAAAATTTCATGGCATATTTCCGACAATTTCAATAATGATGCGTTATCTTGTATTGCATGGTTATCCATGTTGTCAGTGATACAATACAATACATCCAGTGACAGGTCTCACATCTGGTCTATTCAGATAACAAGTAAGTCAACAATTTTTTTAGCCTCTAAGCATGTTTTCTGTTGATTTTATAAAATTTAAGAATTTTTTTAGGGGGAATTTACAATTACTTTATTTTTTTAATTTAAAATTTTGGGGTGACTTAGAATTATTTTGGGCAACTGAGAATATATTGACATTTTACCAAGAATTTCAAGAATGATGAGTTATCTGGTATTGCAAGATCATTCATATTGTCGATGAAACAATACAATACATCCTGTGATAGACCTCACGACTGTTTTTTGAGATAACAACCGAGTCAACAACATTGTTTAGTTTTTAAGCAGTCTTCCATTGATTTTATGAAATATTTTTTGTCTTTTCTTGGGACTTTTTTGGAAATTATTTTAGGACATTGAAATTTGGCTTTTGTGTTTCCGAGAATTTAAAAAAATGGTGTTATCTGGTATTGTATAATTGTTTATGTTGTCAGTGAAACAAAACAAAACATCTTATGACAGTCTTCATATGTGGTTATTTGAGTCAAGGATACTCTGGCGGCACACACTCTGATATATTATTGAATTTGACGATTTACTGTCACAGTTTACTCAGCTACTATCTCAAAAGACCAAATGTGACGGCTGTCACAGGATGCATTGTATTGTCTCACTGAAAAACATACTGACAACATAATACCAGATAACATATCCTTCTTGAATTTCTTAGAAAAAATGCCAAGAAATTCTCAGTGTCCAAAATAATTGCCCAAAAATACAATAGCTCTAAGTTCCAAACAACCCATAGATTATATAAAATCAATGGAAAACTACCTAGAATCTAAAGATAGTGTTGACTTAGTTGTTATCTCAAAAGACCAGACATGAGGGCTGTCATAGGATGTATATTTTTGTTTCATTGACAATATTAATGATTGTGCGATACCAGACAACATCATTCTTGAAGTTATCGGAAACATGCCATGAAATTCTAAAAAACGAGAGTGATTACTTAATAACAAATAATGTATCATTCTTGAAATTCTCGGAAACATACCAAGAAATTCCCTGTGTCCCAAAATAACTTCAAGTCCCAAAAAATTCAAAGTTAAAAAAATCAAAAATAATTCTAACTCCCAAAAAGCCCATAAATTTTATAAAATCACATCCATCAAGACGACCTGTGATTTGACGACAAATATTGGAAATGGACAAGAAAGGAATAAACCAAGGAAATCTCTTGTACTATTTACAGATTACATGAATTTTTCAGCTGCGTGGCGCACCGAAGCTCAGCTTTAAGGGACACTGAGTAACGGTATGGAAAGACTGAAGAAATGGCTAAGGCTAAATAATCTGAAGGTAAATCGCAGCAAATCCGGTTTTGTTATCTGTAGCAGATCCTGGGTTGCAAACAGTGGTACAATTGTACCATTTTGGTACATTTTATCTCTAAAGGTACATTCTGGTACAATCACAAATTTCCTGGTGCATTTTACAAAACGTGGTACAAAAAGATTTGACTGGGCGTCAGGACGCAGCGAGCAGAGGGAATTGCAGTTTTGATTTGTTTTGTCTTCTAGAGTTTTAAATTTTCCTTTACACCTTTATTTAAGTGCCTGTTGTTGTCCTCCTGCGGTCATAATATATCCTGAAGCATCACAGCCATCTGTGTGGTAAGTACAAAATAAGTGAGCAGCTATTTGGAGGAGTGACACCAGAATGGTCTCTGCAGGGGAAAGGAGGCCTCCCAAATATCTTTAAAAGAAGATATCTGATATTTTGTTCTCTTTATTTTAATGTAATTTTCCGATTGTCCAAGTGTTATGCGTAGCAAAAAAATTTTTTCGTCTCGCCCGTAGCACAACACGCAAAAAAAATGATATGGTACAATTTTTTAATAAGCGGTACTATTTTAGGGCGTTTTGCGGTACTTTTTCTTCCGAAGCATTGGCAATACTGCGCAGATCTCATTCATTTTTACCGCTAGTTGCAAGAGCTTACAGTAGGAAACTCGATAATAAGACATCACAAATCAGTGAAATACCTAGGTGTAATAATTGTTGAATCATTAAATTTTTCAGAGCATGTACAGTGAATATTGTCAAAAGCAGCAAAGAATATTGACACGATAAAGAAGCTAAAGCATCAGTTTCCAGAGAAAGTTTTGCGTCTTCTTATATTTGTCATAAGTCTATCCTTATTTACTTTACTGTTGTTCTGTTTAGTCTGGAACATTTTATGTTCACCTGAAACCCTTGCGTGTTCTTAAAATTCAGCTATGCGTAATACTGAGTTTAAAGTGCCTTTTAGGTGCAAAATAGGCGGGAGGAGAAATGACTATCGTCCAATGATTTCTCACCGTGGAAAGGGGCACTAAAACTCTCAATTTTCAGTTGAAAGAGCCTCTTTTAAGCTTGTAAAACCCTCGTTTCCAGGAGAAGTGGCCTAGAAAACATAATAATAAGTAAAAAGATAATAAGTAATAAATATAATAATAATAGTAACATTTTTACTCTTAAGTAGATCAAAACTATTGTATTCACTGTAATAAATCTGTTTGTAAACAATGATTCTGCATAATTTATGTCTTTTGCATCAAGGGCTGCTTGGGATATTTCATCCCCCAAGGCATATCTATTACACCTTTTAACTGCACTAAAATAATTGGTTATCTGAATATTCCAATCCGATGCCTTGGAGGCTTACGCGGGTTCCTAGGGACTAATAGTGGCAAAGGAGGGGACGTTTGCAGTCCAATTCCTTTCGATCCTTAGGAAGAGAACTAGAGTATTCAGTTACCTATCGAATTACTGGCCTTCCAAGCTTCAATGGTCACGAATTCCATACTAAATACAAAAGGGGAAAATACATGGAAGGCCCTTTGCTCTTAAATAACTCAGCACTAGCGCATTGACTTTGATGTTTATATAGGTTTTGGGCTTACCCCCTGTGACGGTGCTTTTAATGTCAGCCCCACAGTCAGTTTTCCTACTATTAGGATTATAATCGCCATTTTAAATTTTTAGCCGATGCGACAAGCAGCTACCGGGTAACTGGAAGCGCACTGGAGGCTGAAGAGGTATTTCTCATTTGTTGTTGAATCAATGATATCAATTGGAGAGAGAAATGGGGCATTGGCTCACTACCATACTCCCCCGCACCTAAATTTTAAAAGTACCTTTCAAATTTTCATCGCAAAATCCTGTTTTGAATTTTTATTGATCTATTTTTTCAGTTTCATTGACAAATTGAGAAAAACAGAAAAATTGTCCCATTAGATTTTCAAAAGAAATCCCCCCTATAATCCAACTTGGAAAACTATAGGTTCTATGACGATCTTAGCTCTATAACTATCTACCTTAGTTCTGCTGCCCTAGGAATGACACATGGACGAATAATAGATAAACATATCTATCTATTAAAAAACGAACTAACATCGTTTCTGTACAATTCTAAAAGGGGGTTGATCTCTTTCCTTTCTCTCCCACTTAGGCGAACGAGTTCCTTTAAGAAATAATAAAGATGGTTTACTTTCACATCTGAAATAATATTGTTCTATTATTTTTCCGCACACTAAGACCATCTATCAAATTGTTGAAAGACCATTTTATTTGTTTCTAATATTTCCGGCTGGGAGTCTCTGCCCAATACTTGGCATTTTATTTTTGAACCACGCCGTATTGTCGGGGAAAAGAATTTGGTGAAGTCACATCTCTCAGCCAATGATACTTCAATCGTGGTGTGGGAGAAATGAAACCTTGGCATCCAAATATTTATATAGTGTCTTCACTTTCATCACCATTCTTCTAACTAGAAGTGATTAGTGATGAATGGCTTTGTCAAACCTGGAAGACATGCTTTTCAAATTAAGCACAACCTTGTTGATACTATCGACAACTCGATTTAAGAAATGTTTTGGAATTATTTTGATTTAGTTTTCGATATTGTCTGTGATAAAGTTTAAGTGTTGTGTTACTCGTGCTCACTTGTAGCGTAAAATAATGTTACATATTATGTTATAATTACATCATTCTTTGGAGCAAGATGATGTTTACAGGTGGTTCACATACGAAGAAAAGAACAAATAATTCAAGTAATAAGAAATCTTCATCTCAGGATAGAATTGAAAGAAGCCGACTTAACTGTCAAGAGGTAAATATTTAAAATTCTAATGTTTTATAAATTTAAAGGGGCAGCTGTTTCTAATATTCAAATGCTACCTGTTACTACAATTCGTCAACTTCATCTGCACCAACAACTACTGCAGCTGTTGAAAATAAGAAATCAAAAACTTCGTATTTTGCATATAACGGGAATAGGATTTTTAAACATATTGAATTTTAGCTCATAATTCTCGTCAAAGCCGCACCCTTATCTGGGGAGTTTTAATTCCTGTTCCTAAGACTACTAATGCTACTATTAAGGCTAAGGGTATTAGAAGACATTTTCAGATAATGTTGGGGGGGTGTCAAAGTTAATGGAAACAAGCTGCATGTATGCAAAAAAATTTGTATTTTGCATATAACGAGAATAGGATTTTTAAACATATTGAATTTTAGCGCATAGTTCTCGTCAAAGCCGGACCCTTATCTGGGGAGTTTAAATTCCTGTTCCTAAGACTACTAATGCTAATATTAAGGCTAAGGGTATTAGAAGATATTTTCAGATAATGTTGGGGGGGGTGTCAAAGTTAATGGAAACAAGCTGTATGTATGCAGGTCGTCAAATGGCCCTATTTTAGGTTATATCAAGAACGGGTTAAAGCATTAGGTTGAAACTTTCAGGGCATGCTGAGGGGTATGTTTAGCTAATAAAAAAAAAACACTCTGTGCATACTATTACCACTAGTGGTAGTACCCCTACTGCTCTTAGTACTAATATTACTAAGGATAATGGTATTAATGTAGAAATTCCTGGGACTGTTGAGGGGGATGGTGGGTTAAATCAAAACAAAATGTAAGGGAATCCAGGTTGTCAAAAGAGCAAAGATACAATTCATACAAAAGTGGAGCTGATGCTCCCAAAGCCATCTGAAGACCAGAACATAATTTTTACTTTACTGAAACAAAAATACATTTTAAGTGTTTAACTTTGTTAGATCCAAAATTGTTATGACTTTAAGGAAAGATATCAATATATCAAACAGTTCGTAGTAACGAACTGTAAGTAAGGAGTGACACGGCTCAATACTAACCGAAACTCTAAAAAACAGAATATATAAGTTTCATCAAGTTTGGTCTTACCCATCAAAAGTTAAGAGCCTGGGAAAATTTGCCTTCGAAAAAAGAGGAGAAAACTCCCTAAAAGTCACGAAATCTTAATGAAAATCACACAATCAGATTCAGCGTATCACAAAACCCTACTGTTAAGGTTTCAAGCTCCTTTCTGCAAAAATGTGGAATTTTGTATTTTTTGCCTGAAGAAAGATAACAGATGGGTGTTTATTTGTTTTTTTGTTTTTTTTTTTGTTTTTTGTTTTCCCATGGGTGATCGTATCAACCCAGTGGTCCTAGAACGTTGCGAAAGTGCTCATTTGAACGGAAAGAGAATTTCCACAATGGGAGCGCTGGATTTCCCAGCAAAATTTAAAAAACAATCAGGAATTCAATTAAAAAACAAGTTTTTTCAACTCAAAGTAAGAAGCAACATTAAAACTTAAAAAAAACTGAAATTACAAGTATATGAGGGGATTCTCCCCCTCGTCAATATCTCGCTCTTTACACTAAAGTATTTTTAGTAATTTCAAAAGAGCTATTAATTATAATTGATCGACTTTTGGGATTCAGGCGGCATTCTTAAAGAATTGGAGCAAAATTCAAACTTTAGTGTGAAGAGTGAGGTAATGGCGAGGGGAAAAACCTCTTTTATTATGTGTATGAGGGAGTTTCTCCTAGTCAGATCCACGCTCTTTACACTAAAGTTAGAATTTTGTTAAATAATGGCCGATATTAACAATAATTTATTTGTGTTATTTTTGCGGCCAATCTTAACATTTAATATTACCTTAAGCAACCTTTTAACTAAAATCTTCATGTGATAATAAACCAAAGTTGTAATACGTTTTTGGCTTGTGGTTGTTATTAAATAAGAAAAAAAAAGTTTTTTCTAACTGATAGTAAGGAACAACATTAAAACTTTAAAGTAACAGAAATTATTTCGTATATGAGGAGTTGCTCCCCTCTCGATACTTCACTCTTTAAGCTAATGTTTGACTTTTTGTTCTAATTACTTAAGAATGACTCCTAGCACAAAAGTACCGTTTATTTAGAATCATAAGCATTTTACCAATCTACAAACATTTTAGCGTATTTTTCGGTAGAAAAAGAGCACGGATGGGTGCTTATTTTTTGTTCGTTTTTTTTTTGTTTTCCCCAGGGACGATCGTATCAACCCAGTGGTCCTAAAATATAAGAAGCTTACACAAAATTCGAACAGAAATTAAAAGTTTGATTGCCCTTTTTAACTGACCGAAAAATTAGAGGGCAACTAAGCCTCCTCCCCCGCCACTTTTTTTTCCTGATCAAAATTTTGAGATAGCCATTTTGTTAATCATAGTTGAAAGGTCCAACAACTATGCCTTTGGGGTAAAATTTGACCCCCCCCCCCCACAGCTCCAGGGGAAAGGTCTTCAAGTTATAAAATTTGCCTATTGTTTCCGCATAGTATTTGTTATTGGGATGCTTGCATACATTTATGGGTGAGGGACGGGAGACAAATTTTCTGCTGATGGTGGAATGGTGGAAATATTTCATGAGGAAAGTTTCCAGGGAGAGAATTTGTCAGGGGTAATTATACACTGCGGGAATTTGCCAGAATTCTTGTACAAAATTCTTTTTATTTGTCTTGCTTTCTCTTTTCCGTCGTCAATTTTAGGCGCGGAGCAGTTAAGAGTAATTGTATGGGGTAAATTTTCCCGGGTTTGAATTGAATTGTATAGTTGATATATCCATGATAAGGGGGTTCTCCGTTGAGATGGGGTCAGATTTCCTGGTATTATTTAAAAAATGATCAGAAAATAAATGAAAAAATCAAGTTTTTTCTACTGAAAGTAAGGAGCGACATTAAAACTTATAACGAACAGAAATTATTCCGTATATGAAAGTCCTCTCCTGAACGCCTCGCTCTTTACGCTAATGTTCGACTCTTTCTCACAGCTCTATTTATTTAAAACAATAATAAACTCTAGCGTAAAGAGCGAGGCGTTGAGGATGGGACAACCCCTGTCCTCTCTACTAGTGTCGTTACTATCAAGGCTTCAGACATTATTATCGATGTTATGCGCGCTGCAAAAGCATTTTCCAGTCCTTCTGTGTGTGTGCTCTTTCGAAGCGTAATGTTCAAAGAGCTTCGTCTCGTAATATGACACCAATGGCACAGAGCATGTCAGATAGAAAGCGGCTGCTTAAACTGATGATGCAACTGGACAGCTGATCTGATCAGAAGAGGTGGTCTCAATCTCTTTGGCCGACAGGGTTGTAACATGCACTGACCTATTGACGCAACCTTCCTGTCCGTTTTGGCTCCTACGAACAGAGTGTTGAGAAAACCGTAAAGATGAGGCTAGGCAATCAGGATTGTGTACTGTCTCCCCGTGGTTTTTGGAATGGTGATACACATCCATTTTTTTGTTTAATATATCTAGCTTCACTTTTAATTAAAGCTGCTGCAGCTCCCACGATAGCTTCCTTCTTCTGTTCTACGTCAAAATTTTTTTGGCCTCGTGTAATATTCGTCGAGAATTGTATGAGCTTTGCTCTTAGCGTAATTACATAAAAACAACTAGTTTTTTTTTTAACTGAAAGTAAGGAGCGACATTAAAACTCGAAACGGACAGAAATTATTTCGTATATGAAAGAGACTTTCCCCTCCTCCTTTCCCCCTCCTTTCCTCTCTTTGAGCTAAAGTTTTTGTTGTTTTAAAAATTAGAGGAGTGAGAAAAAGTCAAAAACTTGCAGCCCTTCCCCTGGGACTGTGAGGGATTAAGTCTTCCTCAAAGACATAGTTATTAAATTTTTAGACTATGTTAAACAAAATGGCTATCTCAAAATTTTAGTCCGGCTACTTTAGGAAAAAAGCATGGGAGAGGGCCTAGTTGCCCTCCAATTTTTTTGGTCACTTGAAAAAGGAACTAGAACTTTTAATTTCCGTTCGAATTAACCCTTTCGCAACATTCTAGGACCACGGGGTCGATACGATCACTCCTGGGAAAAGAAAACGAAGAAAAAACAAATAAACAAATAAACAAGTATCCACGATCTTTCTTCTGGCAAAAAAATACAAAATTTAACATTTTTTTAGATGGACTCTTCAAACCTCTATAGAAAGGTTTTGTGATAAGCTGAACCTGATGGTATGATTTTCATTAAGAATCTGTGAGTTTTAGGGGGTGTTTACCCCTTTTTTCCAAACTAAGGCAAATTTAAAATAGCGACGAAGACCACACTGCCTTTCCATAACAACAAGTACAAAGTAGAGACAATAGGGAAAATCTTTTCAAGACAGTGGAGATTATTTCTGTGGATATTTCGGCCCTATGTCCAAGGGCCATCTTCAGCACAATAAAAGAATAAGAGAGAAACTATATATATATATATATATATATATATATATATATATATATATATATATATATATATATATATATATATATATATATATATATATATATATATATATATATATATATAAATGAACTTACACCAAATTGCGAGCATTAAAATGCTTAAAATGCTAGGGCTATTTTTTAAAAAAAAGTTTTAAAAAGTGTTTTTTTAATTATTTAGTTTTAATGCTCACAATTTGATGTAAGTTCATTTAAATATATATATATATATATATATATATATATATATATATATATAGTTTCTCTCTTATTCTTGTATTGTGCTGAAGACGGCCCTCGGACATAGGGCCGAAATATCCACAGAAATAATCTCCACTGTCTTGAAAAGATTTTCCCTATTGTCTCTAGTTTGTATTTGTTGTTAAGGCAAATTTTCTCTTAAATTTTGATGAAACTTTTATATTTAAAATCAGCATGAAAATATGACAATTTTGATGTATCTGTTTGCATCAAAATTCCGTTTCTTAGAGTTTCGGTTACTATTGAGCAGGGTCGCTTCTTCCTTACAGTTGGTTACCACGAACTGTTTGATAAGCTCTTTTAAAAGCCGTCTATACATGTTTAAAAAAAAACTTGAGCTTTAAAAATTCCAACTGTGTTAAATTTAAGTGGAGTACAATATCAGATGTACAGTGAAACTTTCTTGGGCCAAAATCGATGTTTCTCAGCGGGGTATTTCCAAACTCTACTATTACTATTTTAAAATGTTTTAAAAGGTTTTTATCATCCAAGATTTCTACTCTAGCTTTTAATCTTTAAACAATAAAATTAAATTCTGACTAAAGGCTACTTCAATGAGTTCTACCCCCATCTTATAAACAATACAGAATGGTAAGTGTAGACTTCTACTGTTGTTTAAATCTTATCTGAATTCTTGGCTAAAGCGTGGAATGTTGTCTTGTTCTTGCCAGTTTCAAACTTTTTCCAGAGCGGCAATTTTGTTTATGGTTCTTCAAAACAATCATTCATAACTGACAATAGAAGGGCTTTCAATTTATTAAAAAAGAATATATGCCAAATGTGTAAAATAGGTTTAAAATGGAGTGAATTTGTGTGGAGTTGAAAAACTACAACATAAATTCATAACTGACAATAGAAGGGCTCTCAGTTTATTAAAAAAGAATATATGCCAAATGTGTAAAATAGGTTTAAAATGGAGTGAATTTGTGTGAAGTTGAAAAACCACAACATAAATTCATAACTGACAATAGAAGGGCTCTCAATTTATCAAAAAGGAATATATGCCAAATGTGTAGTATAGGTTAAAAATGGAGTGAATTTCTATGAAGTTGAAAAGGACCACGACGAAGTTCCCACTATCCACTTTATGGTGTATATCATATACTCATCCACATATCCATTATTGTTTTATTACGCTTTAACACACTTTCTCAGCCTCATAACTCTTCGTTCCACACACGATATTCGTGGTATTCTTCGTTCCACATAAAATAAGCTAGAAGAAGTACAAAAATGGCTCCTAAGAATTATCTTTGCTTAAGGCTCACAGTATACAATATTAGTTAAGGGTCTATTCAGTGATTTTGCGTAAATCCACATGTCTTCGTGGATGTATAACTTGGAACATGGTGTAATATGTGTAACACGGTGTAATATATTGGAATTTGAAAACTGGTGCTGTAAATGCTTTAGTCGATTATCAGTACTCTGAAATGTACCGATAACATGCTGAATCCTTGTGTCCTTGTGTTTCGGGTTGTCGGGTTGAATCCTGAATCCTTGTGTTTCGGGTTGTCAAAACACTCTGTCTGGTACCTTAGAACCCCGATTCCAAGGTGATTGGTCAAAAAACCACAAATCTTTGTTTATTCAATCAGTAGATTTTATTTTAAATAAAATCCACGTATCATTTCATCTCCTCGAGAAATAACTCCAGTTGCCTAGAAGTGAGGTTAAATCTCTCTGGCTAAAGACATTAAACCAGTCATTAAAGCAACAGAAATGTTTTTGTTACTAAAATGTTTATTAGAATTCACCCAAGAGCATATTCAAAATCGGCTAAAATTTGTCAAGTAGATATGCTTATTTTTCAATCAAAAAAGTGGGGGATCTCTCATGTCAACTTCTGAATTATTTCTGGATTAAAAGGTCGTTTCTTATTACTTCAAGTCGGGGAAGACTGAAAATTCCATCAGAATTAGAACATTCTACCGCTTAGTACCCTATTTTCACCCAATTACGCTTAGAAGGGGAGTGAAAACCAGAATATTTATTCTGTATTTGATACAATGTTGATACAGTATTTGGTGTATTGTAAGGTCGCTTCCTTTTAATTCAAACCTTGAGATACCTAAAAAGACATCAGTATTACACAACTTCATCATTTAAATACCATTTATGGGATTGGTACAAAGTGAAAGAGTTCTCCAATTCTGATTTCATTTTCAGTCTCCTCGGACTTAGATTTTGATTACCTGTGAACTATTTGGTATGAATTCACTGAGAAGCTTATTAACTAATATATTGTGGTTAACTGGTTTGTGAAGGTCCACGAGAATTTAATTTGGCCAGGAATTAGACTTTTCGAGGATAATTCCAATATGTCGAGAAGAGAAACAAGGTAGTGGGAATTAGAAGCGGATTTTAGGTTCCCTAATTGTCTAAGGTCAGTAAGTGGTACGATTTTTCCCTTTAGCCAATATCCAAGGAATTCTTCATATAGTTTAGAGAACATAAGAACGAGACAAAAGGCTGAACGCCGTCAAAACTAGGCTTTCCATTTTTTTTCCAGAGGGCTTACGAGATGACACCCTGCCTCCATATCTTTGGACTTGCCCGGATTCAGTAATCTTATTGAAAGAAACAGAGATAGGGCATTGAAAGGAAGTCACTGAAAGCACTAATAAAGGAAACGGGATATCCACAGGACAAATACTTCTTTTTCTAAGTTTCCCAGTTCTTCTTTCTATCTCAGATGGGAAAACAGAGGGATAAGAAGGAGAAAATTCACCTGTTCTTAATTGATAAGACAATACTGGAAGGCTATGGACAGTGGAAGAGAGGAATATGTTAAGAACTTTGGCAGTAACACGAGGGAACTCAAATAGGCTGAAGTTACACCGGTCTGACCTCCTTCCACACATCATTTTAACCTCGGAAAATCGAAATTTTTTTCTTTGACCTTATTTTTGTAGAAGGATTGAAGACTATTTACGAAGTTCTCATTTTATTGTCTTTTTAGTTTATTAGGTTCATCCAGTTTAACATTTCCGAAAGATTTAATTTACTTCTAATTAGCGTTTTTAAGGGACCTATTAATGAAGGTTTTATCAATGGAGCAGCTTTTAAATCTTTTTCTGGGAAACAAATAATATATATATCAATTAGCTTTTTGGGGAAAGTAGTAATTAATTCATCACGAATTTTTTCAATTTTAAATTTTAGACTGATCTTTAGTATTCAGCCATGTACCAAAGAAAGAAGGCCGGAATTTGAAGAGGGCGGTAGGAGCAATAGACTACTGAGGAAGAATGCTTAAAAGCTGAAGAAGGAGATAAAAGAAGGGAAAAATGGTGACTCCCATTCTACGGAGGAAAATTAATTAATACTTATTTAAGTATTTATTTTGATTGCTTATTTAATGAAAGTAATCAATTGACTTATGTTTAAGGCGTTTTCTCATTGCAGAAATTCATCTCTGGTTTACTTATGTATGAATATGATCATGTTGTATGCGTGTATAAGGTTTTGCTTCGAACAATTTTGTTTTTATCTTTCCATGATTTCCGTTCGTTTTGATTTTGTTTCATTCTTGTTTTGTCTTTGGTTTGTTTATATTTTTGTGTTTTATTTGATGTTTATTGGCCATTTGTCTCCTAATAGGCTATAATTGGTCATGTCTGCTTCTTTATTTATTTTTTCCATCCTATGCTCCGTCCATTTCAAGTTCTGTAGACAAGTTTTCAATTAAATAAATAAATAAATATTATTAGTAAAACACGCCACTCTTTCTCTATTCTGTCAATATTCATACAAAATTCCGAATTATTCTTTTTTTGGCTCAATAGTTTATCTATCATTGGTTTTCATTAACTAGTCATAATTTTGAAAAAGCAGTGTTAATTTGATTTATATAACTCTAAGCGTCAATGGTGGGCTTGTCAGGATACCAAAAGACCTGTGGCAAATTAAATTCAAAGCACACTTCTGATGCTGTTTTTGCACTTGTCGGGCATGTCTTTTAACACATGGACCTTTTCGGCTCATTTGTTACATTTTTCGGAGTTTACAAAGTAAAATATAATTAACGAAAATGTTTACATATTTTTAAAACTTGGTTAAGTCAGCCCCCCCCCCCCCCAAAAAAAAATGTAATAAAAGCAATATAAATCACGAACAGGATACTCAAACGAAACCAAATGAGGACAATCCAAAACATCCTGGAAATTAATTAGGAATAAAAACAGCATTACAGTCCAATAAAAAATGTACTAAGAAATGCGTTCTAGGAAACAAGCCCTAGAAAATTATTAACGTTGGTTAAGGACTCATTTAGGAAGTTAAAATTCTTCAAAAAAATGGAGAGAGTGCTGATTCGTCTTTAAACTTCAAAATTTGAGTAAAAAGTGCGAATTTAAAATAAAAATCAGATATTTAGTGTTACTGCTACATAATCTTTGATCACACTCGAAAATCAGCTGTGTCAACCAAACCATTATTGTGCCGATACCCAAAACATATAAATAAACATTTTTTTGCATATTGTCATGAATCTTAATTGAAATAATTTTTTTAATAATATTGAAAAAAAAGTAGGGCAATAAAACTTTCATCTTCTCTTTCCCACAAATATGCAGAAATAGCCTAGGCGTATTTGAAAATAGAATAGCCTTGTATTGTATTCAGTAGTATCCCAAAAGTCAATCGGCCCTCCTCCAATGAAATCTAAAAGTATTCCTTAGCTCAAAATAGAGTTAAGGCTTAGATCCAATCTTTACCTAGATCATTCATTCAATCCACTTATTCCCTTATATTATCACCTTTCATGTGTTCGCTATGAGGCAAAAATGTTAATACTCTTTCCAATTACTTATGTACATGTAAGCTGCTTCATTTCATAGGCAGGGCAATGACACTGCCTAAGTAAGGAACGATGTTGCCACAAAATATTTTTATTTTCTGGTTTGTTTCAGACCAGGAGACTTTGTATAAAAGGATTTGTCGTAGAAACTTCAAAAAGGGCTCCTTCGATTGGAAATTGTGAGAGCTAGTGCCCTTTTTAATAGTCGACCCTCCATGCACATCATTGATCCAAACATATCAAATCGACAAACATCCCAAACATCTAGAAATTAATAGCCTAAGTAATAGTCTATAAGGATAACAACAAATTTAAAACTAATCTTTGTTTTGGAGTTTGGTTACCACAGGAAATATTTAAACAATATTAAAAAAACTTGTTGGGCCTTACCCATCATTAATTCATAGAGGGAGACTTTGAAGATATCGGGAATCTCCTATTCCTAGAAGTGAATTCTATAGCGTTTGGGGATGTGATAGTGGCCAGGCTGCCTAACTTGCAAACAAAACCGCACTATTGGTAAATATATGTAAAAGGAAAAGGGACATTTATCTGAAAAACAAAATGGGCACACGCCCCAACACATTTCTTCTTCCAGATAAATAAGGCTTATTTGCTAATCACCTCAAACTTGATCCTTCTTCTTTTCTTATTACTCTACTGGCATTTTTCAACCTTTTACTTACTACTGGTTTACTGCCTATTGAAATTAGGAACCGTGAAATTGACTTTTCCAATTTTTTTTTTTAGAAAACAACACACTTCAAAACACATGTAACAAATATGTGGCGCCGACAATTAGGTACCAAAATTTATCACTCGGTGTGCTAGAGAAATATTTCGGACTCATCTTTCGTCGTAAAGTTCTAGAAATTCTTGTTCAATATGAAAAACCTAATGTGGAGATTCTATTCCCATTTGAAGACAACTTATGCATTTCCTCCGCAAAAATACAGATAATTATGAGAGGGATAAGAAATATTAACGGGACTATGACGGGAGAAAGGAATTTAAGAAAATGGACACTAGACTCCAATTAGAAGTTGAAGGTGACTTAGTTTGTGGAACAAAGTAATCAGAGGAAAGTAAAAAAGACCAAAGAGATGAATCAAAGAAATTTGATTTACCAATTCAGTCTGTGATGGTGGAAAGTAAAAATATGGGAGAATTACAAACCACGGGAAGAAAAAAGAGGTTCGGGGGAGCAAAAAGGTCTAGAACCCATTGGCAATAAACAAAATTTGTCAAAGGATAGAACTTGATCAATAACAACGGGTTGTGGAAAGGTTGGGAGGTATTGATTTTCGGGTTGCATTGGAAAGACTTGAAAAGGAATCTGGAATTGGTTCTATCTCTTACAATAGCCTTAGAGCGCAAATAAAAATACCCTCAAATCCATTCAAATCCGCTGTTGTAACTGTCCGTAAAGGAGTCAGGCAAGGTTCGGTTATATCTCCAAGTTTGTCAGCAGAACAATAGTGTTCATTGTTGGCAGAACAAGTGTTCTGGCGGTGCAAGTCCGAATAGCTACGTCTTGTATTTCAAAAGAGATTGATATTTCGTTGATGACATATGCTGACGACTTGCTGAATTTGAACAGGCCCACTGATCGACTATCGACGAATTTTGATGACTTGACTAGGGAATACAATAACGTAGGTTTGTCGTTTAATGTGTCAAAGTCTTCCGTTCTTGTTTTTCAATACGGAGCACTGCAAAGAAGAAATCCCTTTGGGCGATTCAGTTGTAAAACCATCTGAAAGCATTACTTACCTTGGTTTACTAATCGTTCGAAGCCTCCATTCCACCGGGACGCTGCTTCTGTGCCACGTAAAAGTGAAAATCCGGAGCGCGTACGGGTCAATTATTAGTAACAGACGTTGGTGCTGCCGTAAATATCTTGCGTCACTGTATAATGGCATTGCCCTTCTACATATATCGTGTATAGCACCTTTTGGAAATACCTATCATCCGCTCAATTTGCAAATTAAGAGTTCTGTTTTTACGATTCGCGAAGTTCCTTCCGAAACTTCCACTATGGACGAGTAACTCCTATATCATGTATAATTACGGTGTATCCGATCCAACAGTCTGTATCAACTGTGTCGCCGAGAATTTTCTATAAAAAAAAAAACCCTAAGGTAAGAGTAAACCCACGGCTAGCCATCCTGTGCCAGTAGTTTTGTTGTGTAAATACGTTTGGTGGTGTTCCTTAGTATGACTTTTTTTTTCTTTTTCCTTTTTTATACTCAGTTCTAATTCCATTTGGATTTTGGACAGTAAAATTACTTACTTACTTAATTACTCTATCATCCCTAAGGAGTATTTGGTCTATTTTTTGGGGGGGAGGAGTCCCTTCAAGGAGCCATGAATGATGACCGGTTTCCTCAACGTACATCCCCGTCACCAAGATAATGCCTTTTCAATTTTCGGTCTCAGGGAGATACTCTCTCCCATTACCAGTAACTTCATATCTCGCCCAAACCTTTACCTAGTAACCACATTCACTGTTCTTGCTCTTCATGGAAATCAAAAATTAATTTATCCAAATTTTATTCCTTAAGCTATGTACCTAAGTTTCATACTCAGCTAGTATCAACGCGCATTCATTATTCGATATTTCCAGGGGATGGAATCCAGAAAAAACTGATTCATGGTTCGCTCAGATTTTTACCTGGCTTTCCTGTATCCCAATCATTTTGTGGAAGTTTGTATGTTTGGCCATGGATAAAATAAAGTTATTTCAAGGGGTAATTCTTGTTACAATTGAGATATTTGTTTGCTAGGATCAAAGCACATTCTTCATCGGGTTATTACAGGGGATGGGACCCAGAACACACTGATCCATGGTTTGTTCAGATTTTTACCTGACTTCCCTGTACCCCAATCATTTTGTGGACGCTTACATATTTGGTCTTGGATAAAGAAAAGTTATTTCAAGGGTATTTCTTGTTACAATTGAGACATTTGTTTGCTAGGATCAAAGCGAATTCTTCATTTGATTATTACGGGGAATGGGACCCAGAACACACTGATCCAAGATTCGATCAGATTTTTACCTGTCTTCCCTGTACACAAATCATTTCGTGGACACTTGTATTTTCAGCCATGGATATAAGTTGCACCAAGGGACAAGTCGTGTTTCAATTGACATGTTCATTTATTTTCATAGCTGGAGCTGAAAAGGTTAGTTTAGACCGTCCCTTCTTGATGTCTGACGTCGTCTTCTATGTCAGTATACCGTTTCTGCACTTTTGTTAAGGGTAAATTTTGTGGGCGCACGACAGTTTTTGTTAATCGTTGTATAAACCTCTGATCAAGGTTGTCCCAAAACCTATATGATTCGTATCCCTTTCAATTTTTCTATTATGCTGCTGAATATAAATTCATTCTGGCCAGACATAAAAATTCTTTGATTAAATTTGCACGATTATTTTCTGCTTGCCTGGTAGACTTCAATTTTCAAAATCTCAAACCTCGTACTGATGTCTTTGCAATCTAGACCCTGATTTTTCGGTAGTGAAAATATATTGATGGTTACGTATTCGGAGCCAAGCTGTGGAAGCAGTAGCAAAGACATTGGTCAGAGGTGGAAGACAGAAGGCAAATTGAGATAGTAGATTTGACGTTTAGTGTTTTATGTTTTAAAGGTTTGTAAGCTTAACGCGTGATATAGGCTATTAATCTGGAGGAAGAAGTGTTGGGGCCCGTGCCTAGATAGTCCCTTTTCCTTTAACATATATTTACCTACAGTGTGTTTTTTCTTACAAGTTAAAAGCTCATAGAGACAAGCCAAAACATATTGTGAGAACATATTGATGACGACAAATCCGAAGCCAAGCTGTGGAAGGAGTAGCAAAGATATTGTTCAGAGGTGGAAGACAGAAAGCAAATTGAGATTGTAAAATTGGCGTTTAGTGTTTTATGTTGTAAGGGTTGGCAAGTGTAACGCTTGATATGGGCTATTTTATTTATTTATTTATTTTCTTTATTTCCCTAAAAAAATGAGGAGTACGCTACAATATAATATAAAGAAAAAACAAATGATAACACTTACAATCAAAACCTATCAAATATTGATCCAACACTTAAAAAAAAAAAAACACTTGCTAAGTAGATTAGCCTATAAATCATGAAGAGCCAGAACTGTTACTAAAAAACGGAAATAAATTGTGGCCTAAAAGGTTAATTTTCGCCTTATCTTCAAATGTTTTATATATTTTTTCTTTATACAGACTACAGGATCCTTCACATTAAGCTTTAAAACAATCTCAGTGTTACTAAAAGAAAGGGGGAAACCAAGTAAAAATTTACAAAATTTAAAATAAGAAACTTTGATGGGCGAAAGATCAGAATATCTGAAATTTCGGAAGAAGAGGGATGGGAACAATACGTGAGGCAGAGCAACAGCGCTATACATACGACCAAGGACGTCCCGACGGTAAAGACCCCGAAAACGAATTAAAAGACCAAATGCCTTGCGTAGTTTCATCTGAACATGCTGAACCAGGACTGGTTTGAAATCTCTTTTCGAAGCAGCATAAGGTAATCCCAAATAAGTGACTATTGGCGACGACTAAAAAATAACACCATTGCCGCAATCGAGAGTCGCCCTGACATTATCCTCTAAACAATTTGCAATGAAAAATTGACATTTTTCAAAACTGATAGAAAGGCCCAAACCTTTTAAACAATTAATTAAAATATTAAAATTAGAAACAAGACTAGACTTGGACCGGCTTAGAAGGATAATGTCATCAGCATATGCAATGTAAGACAGATTTCTAGATAACGAAACAAACGAGCAGGAAAGAGAATTAAGGCAGTAGCTAGACAAGAATTGAATATATAAGGAGAAATAATTCCTCCTTGTCTAATTCCTCTACCCACTTGAATTAATTTGGACTGAGATGAAGACGAACTCGGACAGATACGGATCTTTAAACGAGAATACCAAGAGCGAAGGACTCGTATGACAGCTAGGGGCAATCCAGCATGGATTAAAGTGAGCAGAGCGGATACATGAGAAATGTTATCAAAGGCCCCTTTGATATCAATCAAGAGGGCGTATAGCGGTTGACCAGAGATTGTCGCTTCTTCAATAACTTCGCTGAAAGATGCATGGGCATGGTCACATCCCAAACCTCTCTTGAAACCAACTTGATTAGAACCAGTGTCAAGAATTTCAAGAAAATCCTTCAAACACAACTCAAACACTTTCCCAATCATAGAACCCCTAGTAATTGGCCTCCAGGAACTACAAGATGACAAGTCTTTTTTCCCGCTCTTAGGAATAGGCGTAACTATGCCAATAGAGAATGACGATGGTACTAAACCAGTAGTAAGTAAAAGGTTGAAAAATGCCAGTAGAGTAATAAGAAAAGAAGAAGGATCAAGTTTGAGGTGATTAGCAAATAAGCCTTATTTATCTGGAGGAAGAAATGTGTTGGGGCGTGTGCCCATTTTGTTTTTCAGATAAATGTCCCTTTTCCTTTTACATATATTTACCAATAGTGCGGTTTTGTTTGCAAGTTAAAAGCTCATGGAGGTAAGCCAGTTTTAAAATATGTAAAAATATGTATATATAAATAAAATTACATTAAAATATGAGAGTTAAAACTAATACTTATAAAAAAGTTTTAAAAAAGTTTTTAATTAAAAGGTTTAAAAAAACATTATTAGTTTTAATTTTCAAATTTTAATCTAAGTTTATTTATATATACAAATTTTTTTTCTCTCTCTCTTTCTCGTATTGTGTTGAAGACGGCCTTTGGACTTTGGGCCGAAATATTCAAAGAATTGATTTCTACTGTCTTGAAACGATTTTCCCTATTGTTTCAACTTTGTATTTGTTTGTTATGAAAAGACGGTGTGGTCTTCGTCGCTATTTTGAGCCAGTTTTTAATTTAATTTCGCAAAAGGGAAGAAATTGATTTGAAAATCTATTTTTACATAGCTAGCTTTGTCCATTGAAAAATCATGTATGCCTTAAACAAGTTGGATTTGGAGCAGTAATATATTTGTTTGGCCCCGGTTCAGACGGGGCCAAGCTTGATGTAATCTTTTTCGTATGTGGATAGGTATATTCGTAGTTCTGTCTTTTTTTACTTCAGGTTTAGTTCAAGTCCATGTTGAAACTTCGAAGTCCCTGTTTAGATTTTGTGTGTAAAATGTTTAGTATCAATTTTGGCAATTAAATGTGAGTTATTTGATACGGACTGTATAAGATTATTTTCCCCCGAATCCTGGTTGAGTTAGAAAAAGACTATTGAGAATCATCTTCATTATAGTACCGACCAGAGGATCTGTTCACGCCCAAATGAGATTAATAGAGGCATTACTGATGACACAGGTCGTGGAATCCCAGGCCAAATAGTGCGGCCCTTACTCACCCCAGGATGTAATAGACTTGTCATAGCAACACCGGTTATAATATCAGTTCGGAAGAGCTTGTAGAAACCTTGGGACCGCTCTATCGCGTTTATGTACTCTAACGACACCACCAGAAGTTATACTGGTGGTGCTAGGGACTATGAAAACGGGTTACAGTGGTTGCCAGGAATGAATAACTGGAAGACGGGAAATAGCATCAAAGGAAAAATCTAATTAGGCAAGCAGAAAAATACAATAGAAAAATTAAGTTTAGCTACATTTTAAATAAAAGAATATGAACATTTTTTCCATTTTTTCCATATACCCCCTAAAAGTCGTAGAATCTTAACGAAAATCGCATCATCGTATTCGTCGTATCAGAGAACCCTATAGCAAAAATTTCAAGCTCCTATCTGCAAAAAAAATCAGGGTGCGTGTTTATTTGTTTTTTTTTTTTTCTTTTCTCCAGGGGTCATCGTATCGGCCAAGTAGTCCTAAAATGTCACAAGAGGGCTCATTCTAACGGAAATGAAAAGTTATAGTGCCCATTTTAAGTGACCAAAAAAATTGGAGGGCACCTAGGCCCCCTCCCACACTCATTTTTTCCCAAAGTCAACGAATCAAAATTTTGAGATAGCCATTTTGTTCCGCATAGTCGAAAACCTTAATAACTATGTCTTTAGGAATGACTTACTCCCCCATAATCCCTGGGGGAGGGCTGCAAGTTACAAACTTTGACCAGTGTTTACATACAGTAGTGGTTATTGGGAAGTGTACAGACGTTTTCAGGTTTTTTTCTTGGTTTGAGGGGTGGGGTTGAGGGGAAGGGGCTACGTGGGAGGATCTTTCCTTCGAGAAATATGTCATGGGGGAAGAAAAATTCAATGAAAAGGGCGCAGGATTTTCTAACATTACTATAAAAAAAACAATGAAAAAATAAACATGAAAATGTTTTTTCAATTGAAAGTAAGGAGTAGCATTGAAACTTAAAACGAACAGAGATTATTACGCACATGGGGGGTTCTAAAAATACTTTAGCATAAAGAGCGAGGTATTTAGGAGGAGATAAATACTTACGCTCTTACGCTAAAGTATATACGCTCTTTATGCTAAAGTATTTTTAGTAATTTCAACTATTTATTCTACGGCCTTTCTAATTCAGGGGTCATTCTTAAAGAATTGGGACAAAACTTACGATTTAGTGTAAAGAGCGAGGTATTGACGAGGGTACAAACCCCCTCGTATACATAATAAACACATAAGAATATAAGAGCGTGTTACGTAAGTTAATTCATAAGTTACGTATATTTTTTACTAATAAAAACGTTCGTTAAAAATTAAAAGTTCTAGTTGCCTTTTTAAGTAACCGAAAAATTTAGCCATTTAGCCAAAAAAAAAAAGAATTAATATACAAATTTCATTTTAATAATTTATGCGTGGAGAGCCAAAATAAAACATGCATTAATTCAAAAACGTTCAGAAATTAAACAAAAAAACTAGTTTTTTTAACTGAAAGTAAGGAGCGACATTAAAACTTAAAACGAACAGAAATTACTCCGTATATGAAATGGGTTGTCCCCTCCGCAATCCTTCGCTCTTTACGCTAAAATTTGACTCTTTGCCACAATTCTACTTTTTAAAACAATTAAAAGCTTTAGCGTAAAGAGCGAGGGAATGCGGACGGGACAACCCATTTCATATACGGAGTAATTTCTGTTCGTTTTAAGTTTTAATGTCGCTCCTTACTTTCAGTTAAAAAAACTAGTTTTTTTTATTTAATTGACGCATAAAGATTATAATTGTTATTTTATTGTTGTTTTTCGCACCTGCACGAGTTTTATTGTTCGTTTTTATGTATTAAAACTTCTTTTCTTTGGCCCTGGAAAGAAATGTAAGTCTTACTTTTTTAGATACGGGTTCGGTATGCCGGAAGACCACCACCCATTAATCCCAGCAGGGTTCGGCAAATAGTACAAGACGGTGAACTAGGTAAGTAACCATCAGTTACACTTTTTTTAATATATGCATATATATATATATATATATATATATATATATATATATATATATATATATATATATATATATATATATATATATATATTACAAGTTTTTTGGAACCAATAATTGGTGGACGATAGTAATTATGATGTGGTCATTATGATGTGACTGTGGTATGACTGTGGTATGTGGTATGGCCATTTGTATTGGGTTGTAATCCAATACAATCTTCTGGATATTGTTGCATATCTGAACTGTCATTTCAACTATAAAAAGAGAATTATGAGACAACAAAATTCAATTTTTGCTTTCCTTTTTTAGAGAAATATTTGTACAAATTCCATTATATCCATTATAAATTTATCTGGCTCTATACTTCAGGGGTTAAATTGACCAATCAATCAGAGTTACCAAGATCCTTTTATTTATCATTCTTATTGCTTGCTAATTTAAAAACACCTAAACGTCTAACAAGTGACGAAAAGGCAGAACAATTCGACATCCTCAACTAGCTTAGGCAATTATTGGCACTTTGAATCTCTTACCCAAAATGTCAGAAAGAAGGAAAGAAATAGTTGGTAAATCGCCGAAAGTAATTAGATATTAAAGGCAGATTTTCTAAATAAAAAACCAAAAATAGATCTGGTGACAATTGCACGTTCGATCTGCCTCTCAATTTTACTAGTAAGAAAAAAAAATTTGGAATTTGCGTTCCTTAGAATTTTGTACTGCCATTCTACGCACCTCCGTGAAATGTAAATGGTTTTATTTTCAAGCTTTGGAATTTGACGAATTTTTATTGGCTATAAATGAGCTGTCTTTCAACAATTTTTTTTAGATAACATCTTGACTCACAAAACTGTTTCCACATAAATATAAATTCAGGGTGTTAATTAGTTCTAATTCTATTTAGTTTTGGCACCAAGCTAGTGAGCACTATTAAAAAAGAGAATTAGATTGATAATCCTGCCAAAAAGAAATAGCTCACAAAATCTGTTTGTAAAAAAAAATCTGATTGCATTTTGACTCTGAAAAAAGAATCAGGGCCGGATCCAGGGGATGGGGTGCCCCCCCCAAAAACATATATTTTTCTGACGCCCTCACTCAGTTCTTTTTTGTCTTTTTTTGCTATTTTTAAAATAAACTTATCAATTCGGTCAATTGTTGGTGCCCTTGTCACCTTGGGCCCCCAAAAGATTTTGGCCTAGATCCGCCGGTAAAATGAATAGGTAGTTTGTGAGAAAAATAAAGGAAAAGGAAAGTTTTAGAATAATTCTAAGAATTATGGATCCTGTTGCACGTTTCTATTTTGGCTTTCAGAAATTAAACGAAATATAAAAGCTTCTGTAAACAGAGTTTTCTAAAGTTTCTACTTCAGAAAATTAGTAATATGATTGTCAAAATTATTTAAGCGTGCAAATAGGGCAAGGGCTTTCAGGCTCATCCAGATCGGGAATCGTAACATTTGCAAAATTTGTTTATGCTGGTGATATGATCCTTTACTTTTGGTGCTAGTAAGATTCAAGAGAGTCTGAAAGTAGAAGAATGTTCTAATAAAAGACCACACATACACGGATGTGTTTCTTTTTCAGGGAAAGGGAACTGATAATAGAAAAGAAATAACATTTTAACAGAACATGTATTTTAACAATACAACGTATTGTATTGTAACCATAGTATAGGTAAAGTGTTAAATAAAACATCTATAAAGTTGCTGGAGGTCTACCATGGTGTGGTTTATAAGTTTCAGTGTCGAATTTTAGCGTCGAACTCGAACTCCGAGTATTTTAGATTTTGTATTTGTACTGTTTGTTGTGCAAACTTAGTGTTGCGATGAGCACACGTAATTTGTTCGAAAATTACATAATTTGTTCGCAGGTGGTAGTCCATTCAATAACAATATAAGAAAAGTTCAAAAATAACAATTGCAAACTAATTTTAAACCAAACACTATCAATCGAATTTATCAGACTGATCGACTTAGTGGAAAGATATAAAGTTTAGACAAATGTCTAAAATTTTGTTTCATAACATTTTTGCTGTTTTTGCTTCATCTACCTCCCTCTTAGGTGACATTTTCTAAAATGATGTGCCACAAAGCAAATTTAAAACTTTTTTTCAAGAGGGATTGTCATCCGCCCTCCATAACAGGATCGAAGTAAAAAAATCAAAGTGATGTAATGTAAACATTCTTACTATTGTATTTCTTTTGCTTTCTTGCAGATGATTTTGACGGAGCAATATTCACAAATGGAATTGCCAGAAGAAGAGGAGCAATTAAACATCAAAAAGTCCACGAGGTGAAAGGGCACAAATTTGTTGCCAAGTTCTTTCGTTCGCCAACTCTTTGTCCCTTTTGTAAGGAATTTTTATGGTGAGTAATAGCCAGAGGTGGTTTTAGGGGGAAGAGGGGGCACTTGCCAGGGCACAGAAATCTTAGGGGCACAAAATTTCAAACAAATAATCGAACATTAATCATTATTATATATATATATTATTATTTTTTTTTTTTTAATAAAGTAGAAGGTGAAGTTGGCAGTAAGTATAAGCAAAATGAATCAAAAATTTTCGTTTTTCGAAGTTTGTTAATAAATGGACATTTTGCTAAAAATCTGTCATAAAGACTTTGGGAGGGAGAGGGGGGATGCTAAGCATGATTTGGCTTATGGCACAAAAGAAACCTGAACCATCACTGGTAATAGTTAATATGTCTAATCAATAACACCCTCCAGTTACATATGCAGGAAAGAGTAAGAAGTAGCTGTAGGCCTGCTCGAACAGTTCGTGGGAGCAAACTGTAAGTAAGGAGCGACTCTAATTGTTACTCTAAAGAAAGAAATATTGATAAAAATTATTACATCGATAGAATTACCTTCCCATGCTGATTGCAAGTATACAAAATTCAAAGTTTTATGTTACCCATGAAGAGTTATAAGTCTGAAAAAATTAGCTTCATTTATGAAAAATGAGGAAAACACCCCTAAAACGTCAAATGATTTTAATGAAAACTACACCATCTGATTCAGTATATTCGAGAAGCTTACTGCAGGGGTTTCAAGTTTTTATCTACAAATATGCAGAATTGTCATTTCTTTTACAAGAAGAAGCATCAACTTTTCTCCAGGTTTTTTCTCCAGGGTGATCTTACCAAACCAATTACCTTAGAATATCGGGACGGGGATTATTAAAAGAAAAATTAAAAGTTCCAGTGCCTTTTTAAAGGAACTCAGTTATGAAGGGAAGTTATGAGGGCAGCTAACCCTCTTCTCATACCCCCTTTTTATCCAAATCGTCAAATCTGACCAAAATATTTAGATAGATTTGGTTTAGTATAGTTTGAAATTCTTATAACTATGCCTCTTGGAATGATATGACCCCCAACCGCTTCTGGGAAAAGGGCTACAGTTAAGCAAGTATGCTGTTGCTTAAAGATAGTGTTTGTTATTGGTAAATGTATGGACATTTTTCGGCAGATAATTTTCCTTGGAGAGGATTCTACATGGGTAAAATTTTCCGGGTAAAATTTTCCACAGAAAATTTTATCTGTTGAGGGAGGGGAGTCCTGGCATAATTTGAAAAATAGCCAGAACTTAAATAAAAACAAATAATTATGTTTTTTCAACTAAAAGGAAGGAACAATATACGAACAGAAACTATTTCCTATATGAGAGTGGGGGCTTCTTTTGTATCCTTTACTCTTTACCATAACTCTAAAATTTCGAGTAAATTTCGTAACAAAAGGGCTGTTGAACTTGAATGAGAAGTCTTTCTTTCAAAAAATCTTTAATACTTAAACATAAACAGTGAGGGTCGAGGAAACGGCAGTCCCCTTATATACGTAATAATTTCTGTTCGCTTCAAGTTTAAACGTTGCTCCTTATTTTCTGCTGAGAATTAAAAAAAAATCTTAATTAAGAAACGGGCTACTAATCGTCTTGGTAAATCTAGAATGATGTAATATCAAAAAGGGGTCATTCTAATCAAAGTCTAAAGTTATGCGCATGACATCCTTAATACTAAAATTAATACAATCCTCGGTGGCGTTGTTCAGAGGGGGGCAAGGGGGTGGAGGCACTTCCCCCTCAAATAATTTAGAAAATAGTATAATTTATTGATCAGCCTTAAAACTGTTGCTCGTTTTTCAATTAATCTATATTCGTTTTTAATATAAGGAAAACGTGGAAAATAGGGATCTATTACACTTCATAATATATTCCGTATTAATGTTTTTCTAAATATATTGCCTTTGAGACCTTACAATCTAGTAAATAGGTGAGCCTAGTTAATGGCAAAATTGCAAAAATGTTCTGTGCTTTCTCGTTCACCACATTTGCACAGGTCAAGTTCGTTTCCCTGATATTTAAGGTGCTTTTATGTCCTAAAATCTATCAGTTCAATGTCAAATTTTCTTGGTTTAAACTTTTCAAAGTGGAAATGAATTTCACTCTACATGTGCAAATACAACCAAAATGGAACGATTGAAAAGAAAGGTAGATTTACAGGGATTATAATATCGTGAATCAAAGAGAAATCATTGAAAAAGAAAATAAGACTTTTTATTTTTTATGATGATATTCTTACTGTAGCTAGATAGGTCAAATCAGTTGTAGTTTGGTTATTGAATTTGGTAGAGGGGTATCTGCTCGAGGAACTATTTAATTGTTTTAATGTCTATTTGCAGTAAAGCTTCCAAATTCTCTTCTTTCTAAATGAAATGGCAAATAAGTGCTGATAACGTCCTATTCCTCATGTTTCAAATTCACATAGTAACCCATAAATGTAGAACTGCCTCTAACTATAAGGCATTTATACATAGACGTTATATGCCTTATACATAGAGACTTCAATTTTTGAAATCTCAATTTCGATTTTTCCAAATATTTCGTTTAAGAAGCTCGACAAAAATTGATACAAATTTACTAAGAAAAATGATTGTTATTAGTCGCAGTTCACACAACGCAAGCACTACTTGTGGGGCATTTATCTCTGCATCAGGCTATTGTACGAAATGTCTGCTGAGAATAGAATAAAGTGAATTCAAACAAAATATGTATAAATTCTCACAATTTAGAAGTTTTGTGTGCTTACGAGTTTAGAACTTTTTCTGTTGTTATTAGTTATATCATGCAGAACTAGGAGACCTAGCTTCACTTGTGAAAGGAACTTTAGGCATAAAGACGGTATTCTGTGTAACCGCCGGAGATCTCCGCCGGAAATAACCGCCCTCATACCCTTATTTACATAAGAAAAATATTTGTGTAATTTTCGTAGATTTCATTTTTTTTAAACAAGGATACAAAGGGGAAGGTAATTTTCTAACTCAAGGAGTAAATTTTTCCGTTCCAATTGGCTTCTCTGGAAATTTTCAATTAATTTAAGGTTTCTGCCCCAATGGTGCCAATAATTGTTAAGATTTTCTAGGTATACTTTGTCAAACAATGCCCAACGGGTAAGTTAATAATTCCGACTTTATTTTTCGAATACTTTCAAATTAAAAATACAATCGCTATTTAAATGTGGGGAATGGGCATAATGTTACACAATCTGTGATAATACTTGGACTTGTCCTGTATCTTGACTTTTCGCATAATGTTACACAATCTGTGATAATACTTTCACTTGTCCTGTATCTTTATACGCTAAGGTTTGACTCTTTGTCACAACTCTAATTTTTAAAACAATAAAAGCTTTAGTGTAAAGAGTGGAGTGTTGAGGAGGGGATCAGACTTTCGTATACAGAATAATTTCTGTTCGTTTTAATTTTTAATATCGCTCCTTACTTTCAGTTGAACAAACTTTTTTTTTAGATTTAATATTTATTTAGGCAGTCCTATTGCGCTGTCTATGATTTTAGTTTTGCTTTATGTGGCCCGCTGACATCAATGCTATTTATCAATAAAAATTTGCGAACCCACCATTAAATCAATTTAATAAGAAATCTTAAATAATTTTTCAACAAACAACGTATATTAAAAGTTTACCACAAAAAAATTAAATCCTACAGAGTCAAATATAATTTGAAATATAATTATAATTTCCTCTCAGAGTCTTGCTCAAAACCTCAGTATGCATTCAACGCAGATAAAAATTATGTTCTAAGTTGTATAGGTAGAGAAGCAATCATGGGATTTGTGCTTAGTAGTTTGTAAACCTTGAGAAGAGTTTTACCTAGGACTGACAGAGCTAAGAGCAAATTCGATCTCTTTTTTATTTTTCTTCCCTCCCTTCTTTTTTGGGGAAGCCTTGCTCCCTCTCTCACCATCAGCATTGTTTTACTTTATGATTGATGGACTCCCAAGAGTTCATATGCTTCTTCAATAGGTTTTCAACTGGTACGTGGCAAAATTTGTTTGGATTAACAAAACAAGCCAGATGAAATGTTGCCGAAAACATGACAACCAATAGCAAATAGCCCTAAATTAAAAAAAACTAGCCCAACAAAACATAGAATGTTTTGTTGATCAGTTTCGTTGAATCCAACAAGACCGATAAGTTATACCCACACTTTTCTGCGTTTTAGAGAAGTGATTTAGTACTAGAATGAGGAGTTTTTTGGAAAATCATAAGTTACTGGTAGAGAGACAATTTAGGTTCCGTAGAAAAAGAACAACAGAACAGGCAATGACTTATTTGACAAATGAGGCATTAGATAAATGTTTTAAAATAGGTGCTTTATTTTTACATCTGATAAATGCTTTCGACACGGTAGACCATAAACTTCTTCTTAAAAAGTATGAAATGCATGGTCTGAGGGGAAATTTTTTAAGAAGTTTTGTAAGTAATCATTATCAGTACGTTCAACTAAATGATTCTTTTTCAGGAGAAAAACTGGTTGAAATTGGTGTTCCGCAAGGATCAGTTCTTGGTCCTATATTATTCTTGATATTTATAAATTGTTTACCAAATTGTCTGAATAATTTTTGCTACAGAATAAAAGAGCTAACGGTTAACCCCACTAATGAAACAGTTTTACTTTTTGCTAATGACACAATAACAATTACCAGAGCTAAGACAGTGCAGCTGCTTGAGAAGTCAATTAGGGAATCAGCTGATAAAATTGTAATCTTGCTGAGGGTAAATAAACTAAGAATAATATAAGCAAGTCTAATTTTGTCATTTTCTCACGATCGCCGGACTTTTACCCATGGATGAAGGAATTAAATACCTCTAATGGAGTTATAAAACGGACTGTTTCTTTTAAATACCTTGGGATTGTAATTGATTAAACTTTATTTTTTAACCAGCATGTAAGTTTAACTATTAAAATTCTAGCAAGAAATCTAGGTATAATGAAAAAACTCCAACATTTTTTTTCCTAAGTCTGTGCTCCACCAACTTTATTTTTCTTTTTTCCATCTTTATTTTTCTTCCACCGTCTTTATTTTTCTTTATTTCCTTAAATATTTTTCTTTCTTTATCTATTAAGGAGCATGCAGCTTTCAATAGTAAAATCCTGGCAAGAAATATAGGTATAATGAAGAAACTCCAACATTTTTCCCCTAAGTCTGTCATCCGCTATCTTTATTTTTTTTTCTTATGCACCCTTTATTTTTCCATCTTTATTTTTCTCTTAAAAGTTCAGGATTAAGTAGCGAGGTAAATGAAATGACACTATTTGGTGCCAGATTATCCAAATAGTGTATCTGCATTATCTTGGGAACGGCCTGGGAGATCTGACTGATGCTTTCGGTTTTTTAAGCAGAGGGGGTTATTTAGACATCAAATTCTGGATTGAGAGAGGCAGAAAAGGTTAAACATATTTTGTGTCTAACCTGCCTTAAAGCTTTGGCACTTTAAGCTCTTGCAGTAAATTCCCCCTCCAAGGCTTCTTCCTTTAATGGACATATTTAGCTCAATGGTTAGGAAAGGGTGCAGGGAAGCCAGGGTGCAAGGGGGCCTGCTATACTTTCACTTGATGGGGTTGTAGCAGAGACCACCCGGGGATCAACATGGCTTAGAAAACGCCAACAGTTTTAAAACTAGTAAAAACATATTTTAAAGTCTTTTTTTGTATTTCAACCCTATCCGAGATTTTTAAGGAGTCGCACCTTTCTTAAGGGTGATAAAATAAAGCAATGGGAAAAAAACAAAAAGAGATAATATTCATTCAAATGAGCAAATTAACTGTGTCACAGATTAAAAATTTGAATCCAAGATATCACGAGTCAAAAATGATCATAATGATCCTTTTTTAGGGCAGGCTTTTAAACAATCAGCAAGTTTCAAAGTCTATATCCCCACATAAAGGTACCTCTTACTTACACATCATTATTGACTTTACAGTTTCCTTGCTATGCACAAATAAAAATGGTACCAAATTTCTGTAAAAGTGACATAGCCAGTTTTCAATGGGATATAAAAGAATTGTATAAAGGTTTCATTCACTATCAAGCCATTTTATTATCAATTACTGTCTTACTTTTTCAATTTTTCTTTTGCTACCGTTGACTTCTCATAACAATCTAACTGCGGCTTTCACTGCTCAAAGCCAATACACTTAAATGAGCTCATCTATTTCTAGTGGATTATCAATAAAGAAAAAAAAGGATTTTTATATAATATATTTATAATAGTAATTCATAATTTAAAGAGTTCCAACGTTTTTTTCGTATCCAGGAATCCCAGATATTTTGTAGTTTGATGAAAATAGAGGTTTTGCTTCGAACTTAATTTTACCATCTCGTCTCCCTTTGGTTATCTTACCAATTTTGTGTTGGCTTTTGGCAATTCATTTGGTTTTTGTATGCGAAATTGCCTTTTAAGATCCAGTTATCGTTCAAATAATTCTTTTAGGTATCAATGAAACAAGAAAGTCTCTGCTTTTTAGATTCTTATTTATCTTTTAAAACGCTTTAACTCTTTTTATGTTGTTTTTCCTCTTAATTTTTTATTACGCAGAAGTTTTTGTCAGATTTTAAAAATAGTACTCTAATATTTTACCTTTTTTCTTCTAGGGGTTTTGGAAAGCAAGGATACCAGTGTCAATGTAAGTTTTCACCCTCTATTTCTATCTTAATTTGACTTGTACACTTATTTAACTTGAACGTGATAATGATCAAACAGTTCATGGTAACGAACTGTAGTAGCGACCCGGCTCAATAGTAACCGAAACTCTAAAAAATGGAATTTTGATACCAATAGTTACATCAAAAGAATCGCATTTTAATGCTGATTTTAAATATATAAGTTTCATCAAGAATGTCTTTCGGAAAAGGAAGAGGGTGTGTCTTTACTCCTCTCGTGTAGTTCACTTATAAAGGTTAGATTTTGCTGTTGTTTTCTTCTTTGTTTTCTTTTCTTTCTTTTTTTTTTGAGCACTGAGGACGACTTGGCGGAGGTCCTTGTCGAAATATTTGCTTGTTTTTCATATTTAGCTACTGGCTGATAAAATCCTCGTTTTTTCACCTATTTGTTTTTTCTCTTTTCATTTTTATTCCCTTTCTTTGTTTTCATACGTCATGCATAGCCAGTATGGTCTCAGAACGTATTTACATCAACTGAATGGTCCTAGAACGCCGCAAGAAGGCTCATTTTAACGGAAATTAAAAGTTCTAGTGCCCTTTTTAGGTGACCGAAAAATTGGAGGGCACCTAGGCCCCCTCCTACGCTCATTTTTTCCCAAGAGTCACCAGATCAAAATTCTGAGATAGCTATTTTATTCACCATAGTCGAAAAACCTAATAACTATGTCTTTAGGGACGACTTACTCCCCCGCAGTCCCCGTGGGAGGGGCTGCAAATTACAAACTTTGACTACTTTGGTTACTGGGAAGTGTACAGACGTTTTCGGGGGGATTTTTTTGTTTAGGGGGGGATTTGAGGGGGTTACTTGGGAGGATATTTCCATGGAGAAACTTGTCATGGGGGAAGAGAATTTGTATGAAGGGGCGCAGGGTTTTCTATAATTATTTGAAAAAATTAATGAAAAAATAAATATGAAAGTTTTTGAGTAGCATTAAAACTTAAAAGGAACAAAAATTATTACACATATGAGGGGTTTACCTCCTCGTTATACCTCACTCTTTACGCTAAAGTATTTTTAGTAATTTCAACTTCTTATTTTACGACCTTTTTGATTCAGAGGTCATTCTTAAGGAATTGGGACAAAATTTAAGCTTTAGGGTAAAAAGCGAGGTATAGACGAGGGTTGAACCCCCTCATACACTCAATAAAAACATACGAATATAGAAGTTCTTTACGTAAATTAATTCGTAAGTTACGTATACTTTTTACCAATGAAAACGTTTGTAAAAAATTAACAGTTCTAGTTGCCTTTTTAAGTAATCAAAAAATTGGAGGGCAACTAGGCCTCCTCCCTCGCTCCTTTTTCTCAAAATATTCCGATTAATCGCAATTAATTAATATGCAAATTTCGTTTTAATTATTTATGTGCGGAGAGCCAAGATCAAAACATGCATTAATTCAAAAACGTCCAGAAATTAAATAAAAAAAAAGTTTTTTTAAATGAAAGTAAGGAGCAACATTAAAACTTAAAACGAACAGAAATTACTCCGTATATTGAAGGGTCTTTTCCTCCTCAACGGCCCGCTCTTTACGCTAAAATTTCTTACTGTTTTAAAAATAGAGTTAAGAGAAAGAGTCAAACTTTATCGTAAAGAGCGGGCCGCGGAGAAGGAAAAGCCCCTTCCATATACGGAATAATTTCTGTTCGTTTTAAGTTTTAATGTTGCTCCTTACTTTCATTTAAAAAAACTTGTTTTTCTTTATTTAATCAGTAACAAACACACATGCTCATAGCTGTTGTCCAAAGAGCATACAATGACGTGAATACAACGCATTGAAAATCTAGTACCTGGGAAAATGGTTAGCTAAATCAATTCTGATCAAACAGTTCGTAGTAACGAACTGTAGTAAGTAGTGACCCGGCTCAATAGTAACCTAAACTCAAAAAATGGAATTTTGATATCAATAGTTACATTAAAAAAATCGCATTTTAAGGCTGATTTTAAATATATAAGTTTCATCAAGATTAGTCATACCCATCAAAAGTTACGAGCCTGAGAAAATTTGCCTCATTTTAGAAAATAGGGGAAAACCCCTAAAAGTCATACAATCTTAACGAAAATCATACCATCAGAATCAGCGCATCAGAGAACCTCATTGTAGAAATTTCAAGCTCCTATCTACAAAATTGTGGAATTACACATTTTTTGCCAGAAGACAAATCACGGATGTGTTTATTTGTTTTTTTTTTGTTTGTTTGTTTTGTTGTTTTTTTTTCCCATGGGTGATAGTATCAACCCAGTGGTCCTAGAATGTCGCGATAGGGCTAATTCTAACGGAAATTAAAAGTTCTAGTGCCCTTTTTAAGTGACCTAAAACATTGGAGGGCACCTAGGCCCCCTCCCACGCTCTTTTTTCCCCAGAGTCACCGGATCAAAATTCTGAGATAGCCATTTCATTCACCATAGTCAAAAACCTTATCACTATGTCTTTAGGGACGACTTACTCCCCCGCAGTTCCCGTGGGAGGGGCTGCAAGTTACAAACTTTGACCTGTGTTTACATATAGTGATGGTTACTGGGAAGTGTACAAACGTTTTCAGGGGGATTTTTTGGTTTGGGAGGGAGAGTTGGGGGGTTACGTGGGAGGATATTTCCATGGAGGAACTTCTCATGGGGAAAAGACTTTCAAGAAGGGGGCGCAGGATTTTCTAGCATTATTTAAAAAAACAATGAAAAAATAATTAAGAAAAGTTTTTTCTACTGAAAGTGAGGAGCAGCATTAAAACTTAAAACGAACAGAGATTATTACACATATGAGGGGTTTACCTCCTCGTAATACCTCGCTCTTTACGCTAAATTATTTTTAGTAATTTCAACTATTTATTCTACGGCCTTTGTGATTCAGGGGTCATTCTTAAGAAATTGGGACAAAATTTAAGCTTTAATGTAAAGAGTGAGGTATCGACGAGGGGTGAACTTTTGATATACGCAATTAAAACATACGAAAATAGAAGTTCATTACGTAAGTTAATTCGTAAGTTACATATATTTTTTACTAATGAAACGTTCGTATGAAATTAAAAGTTTTAGTTGCCTTTTTAAGTGGTCAAAAATTGGAGGGCATCTGAGCCTCCTCCCCTGCTCCTTTTTTCTCAAAATCTTCCGATTAAAACTATGAGAAAGCCATTTAGCCAAAAAACTTAATAGGCAAATTTCGTTTTAATTATTTATATGCGGAGAACCAAGATCAAAACATGCATTAATTCAAAAACGTCCAGAAATTAAACAAAAAACAAGTTTTTTTAAAAATCACTCTGTATATGAAGGGGGCTTTTCCTCCTCAACGTCCCGCTCTTTACGCTGAAGTCTTTTACTGTTTTAAAAAGTAGAGTTAAGAGAAAGAGTCAGACTTTAGCGTAAAGAGCGGGGCGTTGAGGAGGAAAAGCCCCTTTCATATACGGAGTAATTTCTGTTCGTTTTAAGTTTTAATATCACTCCTTACTTTCATTAAAAAAAAAACTTGTTTTTTATTTAATTGGTTTTAGGCTTCCCTCACCAAGTGAAATGGGTCTAAAAAATCCTCCTTCTCCTTTAGTGCATGCTAGATATAAAATGTCTCAACTTTTGACGTACAGAAAATAAGAGCGTGTTCGAATCTTTGCTCTCAGTAATGGGCACTCGAATCTTTGCTCTCAGTAATGGGCACTTCAAAGTGTGGCCTAGAAATAAATAAATTATAATGATATCTCGGTCCTATCTATTTTGTTGTTTTTGGCAAGAGGTTCAAGAATTTGAAACATTTTGTGGAGGAAAAAAATATTATATCACATCCTATACATTTTTCTTTACATAATAATAAATGGTTTCATCTTGGTTATCTTTTCATCTTTTAATCTAATTAATTTTCATCTTTGGTCTCTTAACAAAAACATTGAAAGCTAATGTTTCAAGCACTATATAAGAATTACCTTGTCTAGCGTCAATTTAAGTTTTAATCCCTTTCCGTACCTATTGAACATCATCCCCCTCATTTAGTCTGATCCCTGCAATCATTTTACAAGAAGCTATGTATTTCAAAGTGTGTAAATTAAATCACATTAGTTCTGGGGGTTGCCAATGCCTCGCTTGTTTTGGTCGATCTCCAAAACTGTCTAGCGAAAAAAAAAACATATTTAACTATAAAAATATGGTGTTGAAGTAATAAAAAAAATAGACTTTCACAGTAATCTTTTGCAAAACAAAAATATACAAACAATAATCAGACCAGAAACCCTCCCCAACTTATCTGCATAATTAAAAAAAACTATTCAATGATCTTGATTTTATAATATAAACAAAATAAAACAAAATAAACATAAAATAAACGAAAAAACAAAGACTTTGTTTACTTTTCTTATGGCAAAGTAGATGTATATTCTATCTTAAAACATTTATTTAAATACAAACGGGTGCCACATGGGTAAAGGCAGGTGAATTAAAACCACTCTGAATGTTATTGACTTTTTTAAAACGAATTCAAATAAAAATTTCAAAAAGAAGTTTTTCAAAGGATAGTAAAGGCCATATTAAACTTAAGATCAGTAACAATAAAGCTTAAATTGAACAGGCAAATCTTAAACAAACTTAAACAAACAAACAAACAAAACTTTAACAAACAAACTAAACAAACTTAAACTTAAACAAACAAAACTAACCACAAACCAAAATAGAGATTCAAAGATTAGAGATGAATTCGTAGTGATATGAGAAAAACGTAAAAAATATGTCATTGAGCACATGATGTGCTTACGGATAAGATAATTAACTTTAAGTGAAAACGGCCCGTGAAGGCACAATTTTCAAATAAAAAGGGGAGCAATTCTACAAAGATAAGGGGCGTTGGATTCTATAAAATCGCATGATGAACGTATGAAACCATTTCCTAGTTAAGGATGTCCTGTCTCCCACGATTTCAACTTTCAAAAACCAAGTAGATACAATAATCTATCTCAAAATGTAGGATGTCAACTTATTCTGAAAAGATATTTGAGTTGAAGAGAAGTTTGGAGCTAAAGATAAGTCAGTGTTATTTTCATTTTCGTAATTAAAGGCTTGTTAGCCTTATTTATGCCCTCTATTATTATCAAACAATAAGTGGTAACGAACAGTAGGCAGGGATTGACTTGTGCTAATGACATATGATAAACAAGAAATATAGATAATATAATTAAATAGCTAAGAAAACAAAGGTAATATCAGCCAGTGGACAAAAAGGAATCGGAAAGGACAAAAGCAGATATTTCGGCAAGGACCTCCTCCAAGCCGTCTTCAGTGTTCAAGATAAGAGTAAACTCGAACAGAAGAAAGACTGAATCAAACAAACAAAATCGATCCAAAAAAAATGAAAGATCATTCACCAACTAGATTGGACTAGAGTTTTCTACTTAGTGATTGACTTAGCTTGCCTGCTGACCTGTTTTTAATAAAATTGCGGTCAGATGATCTAAGGATAAAAAGCAAAAGAATGTTATTTGAGTCTTTGAATATTAAGTTATTGTAAATTAGGTTTATAAAAATATCCCCAGTATCTCTATTAGAAGTGAGTTCTCTGTTTATGTATTTCTAAGATAGCCTTCCTAAAAGATTGTTAGAAATAAGGATATCTTAATGAAAATCTTGCCATCAGATTTAGCCTATCAGAAAACCTATCCGTAGAGGCTTCAATTTCCCACGGAAAAGAACTTCTCCCTTCGTAGATCAGTTGCAACAATTGTATTTGATTAATACTGGTACTGATTTTATATGTGTTTAGTTTAGGGTTTTTTCTTTTTATCTTTATTTCTCTTGGGATGAAGATGCCTAGT